>NW_005369827.1:2053117-2058552 GCF_000412655.1 Myotis brandtii | reverse complement strand
CCCTTTGGGGGTCGAACGACCCTTTCACAGGGGTCGCCTAAGACCATCCTTCATATCAGATATTTACATGACGATTCATAACAGTAGCAACATTACAGTTATGAAGTAGCAATGAAAATAATTTTATGGTTGGGTCACAACATGAGGAACTGTATTTAAAGGGCCAGAAGGTTGAGAACCACTGGTGTGGATGGTGGGGAATGACGGAAGACAGACTAGAAATGGGAAGTGGGGCCAGAATAAGAGGGGCCAAGAATGTTATGAGCAAGAGTGTTGCCTTCCCATATTTCTTGAGCTCCTACTGTGTGTCAGGTACTGTGCTAGGAGCTAAGGGTTTAACAGTGAGTAGTTCATTATTCCTGCTGTGTGGGTTTCATCTTCTAGAGAGGGTGTTGAGAAGAAAAATGACCTGGATTGTGGTGGTTGGAATGGAGAGGCCAGAAGAGACTGGGGAAGGGTTCCAGGGTCTAGTGTGTGTGTTGGAGAAAATGAGGGGTGTAAATGTTGAGAACTCTCTTCTTGAATTCTTTCTTGATCGGGTTTCTGGGATACCCATCATTGGGATATTTAAAACATCTAGAGACCAAAAGCAAACTGTTGCCGTTCTCTGCCGTGAATCTAAGGTCAGATAGACATCTTTCAAGTTAATTTCACCTCTTCTGAATAATACCAAGAAGAGTTCTTCAGGTTGCTTGTTTTCATATATTGCTAATATGTCACAGAGATGAGACTATTATTAAAACCGAGTGAACTTAAAGTCTTCTGCTTTAAGTTATGAAATAACATGTTTTGGCCATACCGTCTCCCAGCCTGGCCTTTTCAGCAAATTTTACGGCTCATGGGGACAGATGACTCTGAATTCTAGCAGCACCTGAAATCAAAATAGTTCTCATTCCAGAGCCCACACAATAGGGTGTGTTTAAAAGTACTTGAAAGCAAAGTGTAAGCAACACAGTGTACACTTTATCATAAAGCATTGTGCTGGAATCTGCCTTGCCCCAAAACGTGGGAAGACATCCTCTTCTCTCTGTCTAAGCTTTTGTTACAGTTTCTGATAAAGAAAGGAGTAGGACACATTTTTTTCCACTAGGGTAGAAGATGAGAGACTTAGATGAAGAAAAAGATGCTTTCAGAATTTGTTTGAAAATCTGGGTGGAAAGACAGTCCTGAAAGAGTGATTACTAATGTTTATTCACCCAGTAAACTGTTCATCCAGCTTATTGTTCTTTACCAAATACAGTTACTCCATGCTTAATTGTAGCTACCCAGCAGATTGATTGACTAGATGTATTTTGTCTATAGAAAAAAAAAAACACCCTTAGAAATTATTTAAACCCGGGGGCAGCCAGCTACAGCGTGGAGCCAAATCCAGCCTGCTGCCTGTTTTTTTGTGTGGCCTGTGAGCCTGGAATGCTTTTCACATTTTTTGTTGGGAAAAAATCAAAAGGAAAATAATATTTCATGATACTTGAATATTATATGAAATTCATATTTCAGTGTCCATAAACAAAGTGTTATTGGAGCACAGCTGTGCTATTCATTGGTGTGCTGTGTGTGGCTGCTCTCATGTTACAGCAGCGGAGGTGAGCCATTGTGACAGATTCTATGGCCTTCAAAGTAGAAGTTCTGTCTGGCCCTTTACACAAAACCTTTGCTGCCCTGGTTTAAACAATTGTTTAAGTTTGTTCATGTTTTCTGTTTGTTTACTGTGTACTGTGCTGGTTTTGATGTGCAGTGTGGAAAATCGTGTAGGATGGCACATCGTTCCACAAACTCCTCTTTTAATTTAAAGAGAATCCCTTCCATAGCATCTTCGAAAGCCGGCCACTGAACATCTTGGTCACAGGAAATTTAGCTGTGGTCCTTAAGGAAGCAGATTGGCAGTTCTTCCATTTATTCAACAAATAAGTTGAATAAATGGAGAAGCAGATTGGCAGTTCTTCCATTTATTCAACAAATATTTAGTGAGTGCGGACTGTATGCCATGCCCTGTTCTAGGCAGTGGGCATGAGCGGTGATCCTAACGAACAAGGTCCCTACATCCTGGGGCCATGCACTCTCATAGGAGAAAACGGCCATTGTTGGAGGCATGGCCTGGGTGGCGGGACTGGCTGGACTCATTGGATTTGCTGTATCCAAGTCCAAATCCTGAATGAGACTGCACCTCTGCCTCTGCCCTGGGATACGTGGGAGCCCATGGGGAACACTCAGAGAGGGGCCCATCCGTTCTCGCTGTGTCCCTTTCTGCTCCTGCACCCCATCGCTGTCCTCTGTGGCCTCAAGCTCCTCTCCCCTGAGATCTGTCCTCTAGCCCCAGATCCTGTGCTTTAGGATGAGTCTAAATAAAATTGGGCTTTGACTTGGGGGGAAAAAGAAAACAAAAACCACAGTGGTGTGTCACCTCACACCTGTTAGAATGGCTGTCATCAAAAGGACAAGAGATAAGTGTTGGCAGGGATGTGGAGAAAAGGGAGCCCTTGTGCACCGCTGCTGGGAATGTAAGTTTTTGCAGCCGCTATGGAAAACAATATGGAGTTTCCTCAAAAAATTAAAAATAGAACCATGTGATCCAGAAATTCCACTTCTGGGTATTTTTCTGAAAACACATACACCCACACATGTTCATTGCAGCTTTATCAACACACTAGTCAAGATATGGAAACAACCTGTCTGGTGAATGAATAAAGAAGTGAGATGCACACACACACACACACACAGAGACACATATAATGGAATATTATTCAGCCATGAGCAAGAAGGAAATCCTGTCTTTTCAACAACATGGGTAAACTTTGAGGGCATTGTGCTATGTGACTTAAGTCAGACAGAGGAAGACAAATACTGCATAGTATCACGTATATGTAGAATCTTAAAAAAAAGTCAAACTCAGAAACACAGAGTAGAAAAGTGGTGCCAGGGGCTGAGGTAGGGAGAATAGGGAGAGGTTTGTAAAAGGGTACAAACTTCGCTGTAAGATGAATAAGGTCTAAAGATCTAATGTAAAGCATGTGGCTATAGTTGATAACACTAGGTGGGGGGAATCCTTTCACAATGTATACCTACATCAAACCACTATGTTGTGCACTTTATTTTTTAATCGAAGGTATTGGGGTGACATTGGTTAATAAAATTATAGGTTTCAGGTGTACAATTCTATAACATGATGTATACTTTTAATATCACTAGTTTTATATGTCAGCTAAATCTCAATAAGGCTGGGGGGGAAAAGACCACTTAATCTACAAGTATATTTCCACTACTGTGTAATTTATTACAGATGATGACATTTTGTGGATTAAAACAAACTAACAAAAAGCATGTCAGTACACCAGCCAAAACAGCTTTAAAAGGTTCTGAAATATTGTAGACTGACTCTTCTTTGACCAGGGCTAATTACAGGACACTATCTCGTTAGGTGAGTAGTCAAAGGCTTTAGGTCTACATAGTAGTTCAGGTCCCATGAGGACACAGGTGGCACATTCAAATAGGGACCACAAGGAAGCTCAGTGCCCTGGGGCTTATAGCAGCCAAGCTCCTTCCACTCTGGACCTGGGAGGAGCGGGAGGGGTGACTGCAGGGAGACAGAGCTCTGTGTAGTGGCCACCTGACGGGACTGGTGACCTGAGAGGACCCCGCATGGCGGGAGTTGTTCTCCCTCCTTCTGCTCTCCTGCAGGCACCCTCCTGTGAGAACCTCTCCATTGGCTAAACCCAACCTTGAGCCAGAGGACAAGGGCGCCTATTGTTAAATGCTCAGCCACCTGGAGCAAAGAACAGGGTGGGAAAGCAAAGGGGCAAGTGGAACCAGATCATAGGAGGACCTAAGACACTTTTTATGAGTTCCAGCTCTGATGCCTACCCTCCCCCATATCAACCCCACCCCCAGGCACAGCACACATGAGCACCCATAAGTCCCTTCTGGTAGTCTGTGATGAGGGCAGAGGAGCAATTCATTAACTGTGAAATTTGAGGACATTTCTAATGATTTCAGTTTGATTCTACAGTATATGCCTTTGGATATACAGGAAAAGGTTTGGATCCCTCTATACACCTCATCTCTCATTTCTGATAAAAAAAAAAGTTCAAAGCATGTGTGTTACTGATGATAGAATTAAACATTTTATTATTTTTAAAAAGCCTCTTTTATAGTTGGACACAGAAGGAAAAATACAGTGAAGCAGAACTTAAAACCTTGATGAACTATATTCAGTTTTGGTTATTCTGGTTGAAAACAAACAAAGCAAGCATTGAATGTTAGCCTCTTTGATCCCAATGGTTTTGGTTTTCCACCGTTGGACCTGGTAAAACTTTGAAGACACAGAAGTACTATTCAGTAAACTGCTTCTTTCAGCAACTTCTGTGATGTCCTGGCACAGTGGAGGCCTTCGGTTTCCCTTCAGGCAGGAGCAGTGAACTCTGAATTAGTGCCTCTCTGTGTGAAGTCAGGAGCTTTATATTTCATACCAGGGGGCGGAGAAGAATTTTTTTTTTAATGATTTGATCTTTTAAAAATATTTGACTTTCCGCTGGTTTGGTGCAATGGACAGAGCGTCGGCCTGTGGACTGAGGGGTCCGGGTTTGATTCCAGTCAAGGGCACATGCCTGGGATGCGGGCTCAATCCCCAGTGGGGGGCGTGCAGGAGGCAGCTGATCGATGATTCCCACTCATCATTGACGATTCTCTCTCATCACTGACATTTCTCTTTCCCTTTCTTTCTCTCTCTCCTCCCCCTCTCTCTCCCTCTCTCTCTCTCTCTCTCTCTCTTTCTCTGTCTCTTCCTCTCTGAAATCAATAAAAATCTAAACAAAATAATTGACTTTCCATTGGATTTAACTTCTGAGAATCAAAGGTTCTTATAACAAAACTAGAGGCCCTGTGCACAAAAATTTGTGCACTGGGGGGAGGGGGTCCCTAGCCCGGCCTTATGCCCTCTCGCAGTCTGGGACCTCTCGGGGGATGACCACCTGCTGGCTTAGGCCCGCTCCCTGGGGGATCGGGCCCAAGCTGGCAGTTAGACATCTCTCTGGCAGCCCTCGGGGGATGTCCACTTACCAGCAGGGAGCAGACCTAAGCTGCAGTCGGACATCCTTAGTGCTGTTGAGGAGGCGGGAGAGGCTCCCGCCACCACCGCTGTGCTGGCAGCCATCAGCCTGGCTTGTGGCTGAGCAGAACTCCCCCTGTGGGTGCGCACTGACCACCAGGGGACAGCTCCTGCATTGAGCGTCTGCCCCCTGGTGGTCAGTGTGTGTCATAGTGACCAGTCATTCCCAGTCGTTCTGCTGTTAGGGTCAATTTGCATATTACCCTTTTATTATATAGGAGAGCCTGGCCAGCCTGGGTGAGGGGCTGATGGCTGTTTGCAGGCTGGCCACAACCCCCAGCCACCCAAGCTTCCAGTGGAGGCTGGCTGGAAGCAGGTATCTGGGATTTATTTA
>NW_005369827.1:2021919-2052999 GCF_000412655.1 Myotis brandtii | reverse complement strand
CCCTCACCCCATGGAGGTTTGGCCAGCCTGGGTGAGGGGTTGATGGCTGTTTTCAGGTTGGCCACACCCCCTTTAGGGAGGGGGGTCCCAACTGAGGTGCCTGGCCAGTCTGGGTGAAGGGCTGAAGGCCGTTTTCAGGCTGGCCAAACCCCCTCGTGACGGAAACTCCCAGCCTCTCCTTTTTTTCTTTTTTTATTCTGGGATTTATTTACCTTCTATAATTGAAACTTTGTAGCCTTGAGTGGAGCTCAGAGCCGGCCAGGGCGGGTGGGAAGCTTGGCTTCCTCCATCGCCAGGGGCAACCCAAGCCTCTTGCTTGCTCCAGCTCCATGGCCACGGCCGGCTGAAAGCAGGTATCTCGGGTTTATTTTTCTTCTATAATTGAAACTTCATTACCTTGAGTGGAGCTCAGAGCCGGCCGCAGCAGACGGGATGCTTGGCTTCCTCCATCACTGGGGCAATCAAGCCTCCTGCTTGCTCCAGCTCTGTGGCTGCCAGCCGCCATCTTGTTTGGGTTAATTTGCATATAGTCACTCTGATTGGCTGGTGGGTGTGGCTTAAGGCATAGCAAAGGTACGGTCAATTTGCATGTTTGTCTTTTATTAGTGTAGATGCTCAATGTGGCCAGTAAGTCCACAGAAAGAGAAACACTGATTTTAGGTGTTTTGTAGAGGGTGGTTCCTGTCACGGGAACTCCAGTGATATGGATGGTCAAACTCATTTTCCTCCCCGTTTTCTGGAATCTGGATGCAAACCAGGACCTGTGGCACGTTCCCCAAATGTTCTTGGCCCCAAATTGGAAGCCGAGCTGAGGACTCAGGAAGAAAACAGAACACTTTCTCTTTCCTATTTATGGTTATCAGCCATGTTATAAAACAGAACCATAATTTATGTTGCTTCAAGGTCAAGGAAAAACAGTCACCTTGAACGTTCTGGAACCAGAACAGGGTATATTTTTGTTTCACAGCGTCTGCTGATGGGTAAGCTTTGTGGCACAGGATCATTCATGTGGGCATGGGCCTTGGGGTTTGGGGAGCACCCCCTGTGGGAGGCATTGTGTTAACATGCAGGGCCTGTAAGAATGAGTGGGGACATACCCCAGTCCTGAGTTGGTTTCCATAATTCTGCTCAGGAGATTGGATGCATGAACAGATAAATGACCTGGAGAAAGAGATAGAGATAGAGATAGAGATAGAGATAGAGATAGAGATAGAGATAGAGATAGATAGATAGATAGATACTCCAGAGATGAGGGAAGTACACTGGGAAATTACAATGGGAGAGAGCTCCTGTCTTTCTGGGTGGAGAGAACAAAAGCACTGAGCCAAGTCTGGAGGGATCCTGAGTGGAGTCAAGTCAACAGTGGTGGATGTGAATGAGTTCTGACTTCAATGATAAGCCTCAATTTTTTCGAATCTATAAAATGGGGATATCTTTACCACCTGTGTCATTTACCACCTTTTATGAAACTAAATGACAAAATGCTCTGTAAATACTGAAGTACTCTTAATGCTGTTGCTTATTATTATGGCTAATATTATCAAGTGGTGTCTGCTAAATATTTACATATTTGTTCGTCTGTGGTTTTCTAGGATTTTGATCTAAAATGGAGTTACTGTCACTCATGGTGATTTATTAGGTTAGCTCCACATAGGAAGTTTTTACATGGGGAAGTCCAGCAGATCTCACAAAGGCAGCGGAGAGTCATGTATTAGAGCGGAGAGAAGTCCCTGGATCGGGGATCGGAAAGTTCTCTTTGGGAGAGAATCAGGCATGGATGGTTGCCTATGTTTATGTGCAGGTGCCTAATGTTCTGGATTTGAGGTGGCTATAGAACTTGAGAATTGGGACTCGGATTTTTAAGGAAAAAATACCAACACTGTTTTTTCAAAATTGAATTTCCTAGAGTCTTTCTGAGACTTCCTTTAAGACCTTGACTTAGAGAAATAGGAGATGTGGTAAACTCCTTCTTGGGCATGTTGATTAAATCAAAGTGAATTAATCTGGAGCAGTGATGGCGAACCTTTTGAGCTCGGCGTGTCAGCATTTTGAAAAACCCTAACTTAACTCTGGTGTCGTGTCACATATAGAAATGTTTTGATATTTGCAACCGTAGTAAAACAAAGACTTATATTTTTGATATTTATTTTATATATTTAAATGCCATTTAACAAAGAAAAATCAACCAAAAAAATGAGTTCGCTTGTCACCTCTGACACGCGTGTCATAGGTTCGCCATCACTGATCTGGAGACTCTGAGCCTGAAACATGTTAGCGTGGTATGTGGGAAGGGACATAAAAATATAAGATTAGGTTTTAAGAATACATGCCACACTGCCAGTTCGAGATACTAGCTCAAATTCAGTCCCCAAATAGGCCCCATCCAGATGTTTCAGTGTCACGCCCTTTTTGCTAACAATGACTGGACCACTCTTTGGAATTGGTGTGAGAGGCGGTGTATGAACCATCAAGAAAACCAACCTCATAGTCACATTCTTTTTCCTTTTTAAAAAATAGACATTCTTGCCTGGCTGGCATAGCCCAGTGGTTGAGCATCGACCTATGAACCAGGAGGTCACGGTTGGATTCCCAGTCAGGGCACATGCCCCGGTTGTGGGTTCGATCCCCACTGGGTGCATGCAGGAGGCAGCTGATCAATAATTCTCATATTGATGTTTCCAACTCTCTCTCCCTTCCTCTCTGAAATCAATAAAAATATATTAAAAAATAAAAATAGACATTATTTTAAAGAATAGTTTTAGAGTTTCAGAAAAATTGAGATGATAGTACAGAGTCCTTATATACCCTCCCATCTCATTTCTCCTATTTTAACATCTTACATACATATGGTACATTTGCTACAATCATTTGCTACAATTCATGAACCGACATTGATACATTATTATTAACTAAAGTCCATAGTTTGTTCAAATTTTCTTATTTTTTTATCTGGGTCAAAAACTGCCCTATTCCACTCACCACTTTATCCCATCACGTCGAGCCCTTGTTTCCTGACAATAGAGGCTTTTCAACAAAGATTGGTTGAGGGAATGAGTAAGTGAGGTGCTCTGCCTGCCTCCCGTGGTTATGTGTAGTAGGGAAGGGTCAGGGCACCGAGCAAATGACATGCACTTTAGTGCTTAAGCCTTTGGGAGCCGACGGGGCTCCATTGGAATGAAGCCTGGTCTGCCATTTACTCACCTGGTGACCTGGGTAAGTTGCCCAGCCTTTTAAAGCCCGTTTCCTCACCTGTGAAAAGTGAGTGATAATAGTTCCTATCCCAGTGGGGTAGGAATAAAATAAGTAAATGAAAGAACACATGTGGGAGTAGGCAGACCAGGGCCTCACACAGGGGAAGCTGTGTGTAAATGTCAGCTTCAGTTTTTGCCATGCAAGACGGAAAGTGATCAGTATGCTAAGAGGTACCCAGTGTTATGGGGAGTCAGAAAACGGCAATGCATAAAGTTGGGGGGTTAGGGAAGTTTTCCTAGAAAAGGCAGCATTTGAAATGGACCTAAGAGAATAAGTTGACTCTCACCAAAATGACTTTGACCAGAGAGAAAAAATATCAGGTTGAGAGAATATAACACACAGAGGGTCAGAGGTGGGAAGGTGTGACAGAATGTCTTTGGGAGGAAAGATAATCATCTACGATAGCTGGACTGTAGTCTAATGTGGCAAGACAATAGCATAAGGGAGATAAAACTATAAGGTCGTAAATATTTTATTGTTATAAATTTAAATGTTTAATTCTAAAAGTTTTCAAATGTAGAAAAAAGTAGAAAGAATAGAATGATGAACACCCATAGAATCCCCATCTACTTTTAACAATTATTAACATTCTTTTCTAAGTACTTCATCTGTGTAAATTTATACATACTATGTTTTTGCGGAAATAAATAGACGGCATGATATTTTACCCCTAAGTTGTGGAGAGCTGCCTCAGCATCTGGACAGGTTCAAGCCTGGGACTAATGAGAGGGCACAATCCTCTCGTGGCAAAGCCACGTGCAAGTCCCAGCACAATTATAGCCAAAGGCTATAGTCGTAAGCTTGAACCTATGGTCTGAACCTGTGGCCCCACATGGCTGAGTGATGTGGACTTGATAGAGTTCAGGTGCATGTAATTGAGTAGATTCGAAACCCACGAGAACATTGTAAACATCTTGACCACGCCCTTACTTTGCCTCGTGGAATCTGGCTATAAAATAAAGACAGCTTACAGGTCAAGGAGCTGTCACTAGCTCTCCATCAGAGAGGACAGCGTCCCACCCAGACCCAGCTTTCTTCTCTTGTCTGTCTTTTATTAATCCTTCACTGCCCCCTCTCAGGCTCACCAAACCTGGCATATGCTTACCTGCCTGGAGTGTCTGGCCCTCGACTCTCAGAATTCAACAGAGATACGATAACACTTTGTTTCCAGTTGAGCCAAATGTCCATGTGTCTAAACCTCAAAGCTATGAAAGCACTTCCTTAAAGCTACTAGGTAGACACACAGAAGTGATTTTCAGTTCCGTTGTATATATGAGCTTTCCAGACACTGAGTTCTAATCCTTGCAGGTAGTTTCACAGTGAGTTTCGTAATATTTCTTTAAGCCCCCAAATCAGTTAGGACTTGTAGGTGCAGTTGTCATATGAATACCCGGAGCCTGTGATGGGAAACTCTTGCCTGGGAGTTGGAAGAGAGTGAGTTGGAAAGCAGAGGATGCAGGGCCTGGTTAGTTCCACTCCGACCAGAAGGCCCCGACAATGCCAAGGGGCAGGGCGGTTGGGCTCCTTCTTTGTTTTTGGCCTCCTTGAGGCACAGACAGGTGTGGTTGGGCAAGTGTCTAGAATTGATGCAGGTATTGGAGCGGATGTGAAGGGCCCACCTGCCAGGCCTGCAGCTTCTACAAATTGCAGAATAGCCCTGGCATCCTTTGGAACGCCACCGGAGGGGAGTTGGGTATCTGGGGAATGTTTTCTTGCAGATGTGCACCCTTCTTTGCCTTTTCCTAATGACCTCTGCTTGCTATGCTTTGGAATTGGGGCTCTTCTGAGGGTCATTTCCTTCTGCCTCTCTTGTAGGTGCTCAGCGAGTGCTGCTTTGATTTATTCCATTCAACCTTGTTGTGGACCCCAGCCCACCCTGTCTCTGCCGGGAGAACGCATGCATTTCACTTCGCTTTTAAGCATTTCACTTCACTTTTAACTTGCATGCAGTTCTGTTGACCCACTTGGAAGAGGTTCAGGGTAGCGCCTGCTTGTTTTGTCTTCTGTCCTTAATTTGGTTTGCCTTTTATTGTATTCCAAATGAATGGATTCTTTCTCTTTCTATTAAGGGAAAGGAACCTGAGAAAAACAATGCTTATGGTAGTGGCTGCTTGTTAAGTGTAATTGCTGTTTTATGTTAATCTGCATGTTAAAATGAGTATGTAGGGAATTGCTAAATTCACCAACCTGTTATCTCCAAAGTCTAATCCTTTTAAATATATTTGTTGCTTAAATAAAGATGTAGGCATGCAGAGTGAAAAGGCCCAACTCTACAGGTTTTTATGCATGTATATATAGCATTTAAAATTTTTATTTCCATCAGCAAGAGTCATTATAGAATACTAGGGAGTTACAGAAAAGCAGAAAGTAGAAACCCAGAGACAACTAGCATTAACAGTCAGTGAATTTATATCTTGTCATTTTAGTTCACATTCTCTCTCTCTCTTTTAAAAAAAAATATTTCAGAGAAGAAGGGAGAAGGGAAGAGAGATAGAAACATCAATGAGAATCACTGATCAGTTACCTCCTGCACACCTCCCATTGAGGAGGCATGTGCCCTGACTGGGAATCAAACTGTGACCTCCTGGTTCATAGGTCAACACTCAACCACTGAGCCATGCCGGCTGGGCTATATCTCTTTAAATGGGCATCATTTCACTACAACTGTCTAGAACTTTTTGCTACTCATAAGCCTGTCTGTAGATCACCTACATTACCATCTCTTGGAAGCTTGTTAGAAATGTGAAATCTTGGGCTCTGTCTCAGATGTACTGAATCGTAATTTGTATTGAATGCTGTTACACATGCAAGTTGTAAACTCTAGAACACAGTATACCCCGGGCAGCAGGTGAAGTGGACATGCCCCGAAGGGCCAAGACCTGTACTCGCTGTTCTTTTCCATTTCCCCTCTGCTCCTCTAGTCTAAAATAATTCCCTCCATATATGGTAAAGATAAAAAATGAGATCATAAATTTTTGTTAGCAAGGCATAGCAACCCAGTTGAGAAACCCAACTGTCTCATGCATAAACATTTCGTTCATTGAGCATTCATTAAGTGCCTACTCTGTTCCAGGCATACATGTGGCTGTCGTGCACCCTGTAGTTCAAGCTTGCACACCTGAAACCTCTATGATTTTAGTGACCAATGTCACCCAGTAAATTCAGTGGGAAAAAAGGTTTGCATATACTGCAGTAGAAACATACAGAGGCCAAGAGGACAGAGTGGTTCGTTCTGTAGGGATGGGGGCTGGAAGTCAGAAAGACAAATGGTCTCTGAGCTGAGTCTTCCTTAAAAAATTTTTAAATTGATTTTTAGAGAGAGAGAAAGGGAGAGAGAAACATTGATGTGAGAAGCATAACATCTATTGGCTGCCTCCTGTATGCCCCCCACTGGGGACGGAGCCTGCAACCCAGGCATGTGCCCTGGCCGAGAATCGAACTAGCAACCTTTTGGTGCACAGGATAATGCCCAACCACTGAGCAACACTGGCCAGGGCTCTGGGTTGAGTCTTGAAATATGAATCAGTGAACATGAGTTACAAGCATGCTTGGCTCTGAAGAGAGCACAAAGTTGGATAAGCTGGATCCCTTCCTTCAAGGATGGTTTGCTGGATTTAAGGACAGGAGACCGTGTTTAAAACTATAAATGACAATATGAAGCACGTTGGTATTGGGGTAGAACCGAAGAGCAGGGTCTGAATATTAGCTTCACAACTTCGTGACCTTGAACAAGTTTATTTCACCCGTCTGAGTAGCCATTTCTTGGGTAAAGTAGGGATAAAATAACATAAACTACTTCACAGAATTGCAGTGATTTAAAATAAAGTAACAGAGCAAAGCACTTACTTGCTTTGGGTGCAGAATCAATGCTATGTGGTGAAGAGATAAGTGCCGAGTGAGTGCCATAGGCAGAAATATTGAGTAAGAACAAAGAAAAGAGAGGTCATTTCTGCCTGGACTCTGAGGGACCTTGTGGCCAACATGGCTTTGAGGATGTGGACGAGGAAGAAGGGTGTGAAAAATGGACCATTGGGAACTGAAGTAAAAGATAAAGCTGCAGTTTTGAGACTGGATAGACGAAGGAAAGAGGTAACAGAAACGAGGGATCAAGTTTGTGGCGGGGGTTGGGGGGAGGAAATTCCATGTCAGACACATTGAGTTGGGGCAGCTGCTGAAAGCTATGGGTCTGGGATGTGTGTTTGCTCACAAGGCTTGTAATTCAGGTGCCTGGCCCTGTTCTACGCTTGACCAGAGGTGGGCACGGGATGAAGTCAGTGTACATCTTGCTAAGGGGCTCTTTCTGCCTCGTTGGAGATGCCCACAGCCACACCGGGTTTCTCGTCAGATGGGAACCAAGGCAGAGCTTTTAAAACCTGGAGACCTAACTCTTCTTCAAAATGGGTGCAGGAGAACTGAACTTTTCTGTTGCTAATCTTGACCCTTGTTTTCCTTTCCCTTGGGTTTCTTTTTCTTTTTCAATCTCCCTCTCCCAGCTAACATCCATTAATTGCTGCAGAACAGAAATGAATCGGAAAAAGATTTTTGAATTCTGAAATGGAAAAAGTTTTTTGAAAAATGGACTGAATGCTCTAACACCAGTGGACTGTATTCCTATTTGTGTCAGTTTCCTTTCAACCATAAGCTCTTTTATGATCTCTCTTTATACAGAATAGATACAGCCTGAAGTAACCATGGTTACTCATTTTTATGTTAGGGCTACCCTGCCATAGAAGATGCTAGCATTTTACCAAGTTTGCTTTATCTCTGTATCACTCTGTTTCTCTCTCTCTCTCTCTCTCTCTCTCTCTCTCCACACACACTTATTTTTTTTGCTGAACCATTTGAATTAGTTGTAGAGATATGACCTTTAGCACAAGAATATTCTTCCACCTAACTGATAATACTATTATCACCTAGAAATATTATCTCACATATAGATAATATTTGAATACCTACTTAAACTTCCTAAATTATTCCATTAATGTCTTTTCTAACCCCTCTCCTCATCCAAGACTCATCAGTTATTTGTTGCATTTTGTCTTTTTCGTTTCCTTCCATCTAAAACAGTCACCCTGTTTTTGTTTTGTTTTGTGTTTGTCATTTCCAGCACTGATATCTTGGAAGATTCCAAGACAGTTGTCTTATAGAAAGTACTTTGGTTACATACAGATTAAGCATTTTGACAGACATATCACATAGCTCCTGTGGAGACACATACGTTCAGTTGTCCTATAACTGAGCTCAAGGTACCTTTTCTCTTAGGTAAGTGGTAAGTTTTCTGTGGGGTGATACTCCGAGACTGAGTGTCCTGTCCCACAGCAACCTTTCCCCTTGTGGCTTTAGCATCCATTTATGATCCTTGAGTGAATCAATAATTGCCTCGCTGGTTGTAAAGTAGGATTTTCTATTTCTGCTATTCTTTGGTGTTTATTAGCTCGCATTTTTAAACTGATAAGAACAGATACTACACTTGATCTTAGCCAAAAGGCCGAGAAGCGACGCTAGCATTTTTAAAATAAAGATGAGCTTCCCACTATCCTCTTTTTCATGAATATCTGTGGGTAAATGGTTCCTTTTTACTCAGTGTGTTCTAATTCATCCATATCATTTTGTTGTTCAAAATGATGACCAGCTCCTATGTCTTTTTGTCTTGTCTGCATTAATAGTTGAGCATGTCTTGCTTTCTGGCATAGAAAGATGTTCTAGGCTTATCTTGTACTTTTCTTAGCTCAGGCCTGTACCCAACTATTTCTCCAAAGAGCTAAAATATTTAGAAACCAAAATCTGGGTAATTTTCCTTAAAAATGCATATAATCCAGAGAAAGTTAAATGTCACTCATCATTTGTTTAAGCTCCCCCACCCTTGAACTTCTGCTAAAATATTCCATGGAAGTATTGGGAGTTTAGAAATTAGAAGGAAAGAACCAGTGAGAGGAGGAGGTCATTGAAAGTGAAGGTCTTTGGGCTTTGGACCGGAAGTGGCACAGTGATGCAAAAAATGACCTGCGATGGTGCCAAAGACCAATTTAGATTATGTTGGAATTCTGCCCAGGGAGAGACTAGAGAGCCCGAGAAAACAATTTCTGCTTGTTTTCCAGGTAGACTCTGAAAACATTGGTTGCCCTTTTTTTAATATCCGGTAATGCTACGAGACTGTATTCCCCTGAGCTATGCATATGCTAATTCTTGCAGCAATTTAAGAAATATAGGTTTCATACTGAGAGTTCCTCAGTGCTCTACATTTTCAGTCAGTGTGAAGCATGTAGAGATGGGTGTATATTTCAGCATGTCTTCCTTTAAAAATCAAAATTCATAGATTTTCTTTTGAGTACTCATAGTTGAGTATAATATCTGAGTTTACTTGCTAATTATAATATTTGGTTGCAAATTGTTAAAAGTGCCTATGTGCAGCAACTTGTGAGACACAGAAACCAAAAATTCCCAAGTTATTTTCCAAAGTAATCAGCATGCATTTGATAAAATGATAGTCTCCGAGGGGGATCTTGAACTTGAACTGACTGATTTTTTTGGAACTCAATATCTCCTCTGTGATCTATTTTTATAAGTAATAGCATAATTAAAATGTTCATTTGCCTATTCTGTTCTTTCAAACAAAACAAAACACGATGCCAGTAGCTTTTGTTTCCATTTGCTAGGGAACCTATGAAAATGCTTAAAAATACAAAAGCAGATTTGAAACAGAAGGGCTTTGTTTTTGTGTGTGTGTTTTTTTATGGAAGTCAGCATTTTTTGAAAGAAAACAAAGAAGTAACGACTACTACATCTATGCTTTGTGCAGCAGGAATATGGTTATTATTCAGGTGTATATACATCTAATCTTCTAGATGCTTTGTAGTTTTATGAAACTAAACCACACACACACACACACACACTGATTTTTAATCTTCAGTACATTTTTTGAGAATGGAAAGTCATAGTAAAGCAGCTGCTCTATACAAAATAGTTACTGGCTGTATGATACGTGAGAAGGTTAAACTGAATATGGAAAGGGACACATCATTTAAATGTGCTGCTAACAAGTGCAGGTGAGTGAACTCAGGTGGGTGGGGGCCAATTTGACTCTTGAGTACTATCACCGTTCAGTTCTTATGTGATTTCAGCCTATGGGATTAACTAAATACACTCATGACTCAAGAGTCACCACTTTTGGCAAATGGATTATTTTCAAAGTCAAATTCCATCGTGGTTGGGAACATTTTTAAAAAATATATATTTTATTGATTTTTTACAGAGAGGAAGGGAGAGGGATAGAGAGAAACATAGATGAGAGAGAAACATCGATCAGCTGCCTCCTGCACAATCCCCACTGGGGATGTGCCCGCAACCAAAGTACATGCCCTTGACTGGAATCGAACCTGGGACCCTTGAGTTCCCAGGCTGACCCTCTATCCACTGAGCCAAACTGGTTAGGGCGTGGTTGGGAACATTTTTAATATAACCGAGTTCTTTTAGAGATTATAAAGATCAGTCTGTCTGTTCTCACTTTCTATTTAAAACTGCCCAAGTGAGCCCTGACTGGTTTGGCTCAGTGGATAGAGCGCCTGCCTGCGGACTGAAGGGTCCCTGGTTTGATTCCGGTCAAGGGCATGAACCTGGGTTGTGGGCAAATCCCCAGAAGGGGGTGTGCAGGAGGCAGCTGATCGATGTTTCTCTCTCATTGATGTTTCTAACTCTCTATCTCTCTCCCTTCCTCTCTGTAAAAAAACAATAAAGTATATTTAAAAAAAAAACAAAACTGCCCAAGTGAACGTTCATCCCTGTGCCCAAATCCATCACTCCTTGTATTTCTTTCATCTTGCTCTTGTTTGAAAGGAGCTTTATCCAGAACACAATTTCTTCATTCAATATAGAATTTCCTTCAGACATTAAGACAGTTTGTATACAATTATATAATTTAAAGATCTTTCATCTGGATTTTACCAAGTCCATGATTGTTTTAGCCAATAAAAGCAAATTATATTTTGGACTCTGTAATGGATTTATATACTTTGAACATCCCTGTTGGGGCTGGGTTGCCCTTGAACTGTGAGTTAGAAAATACTTTTAAGGGTACAGTCGTAAGACTAGATCTGTTAATACTGGTGGAGAAAGCTTCTGGTGTCCTGGGTCTTGGGCTGGTCTTCATTCTGTTGTCTGGATTCGTGTGTGAAATTAAAGTGGGGATAAAAAGAGATTTTTCCACCAAGTGGCTCAGTCTTATTTTTATATAGCACATTGTTATTTTATAATTGGAAAAATAGATAGGATTATTGTGGAAAATTTGGGTACCACAGGAGATGCAAAGAAAGCAAAATTATTCTTCTCTAATTCTATTATCTCTAGTAAGCAGCTATTCACATGTTGACTTATTTTTTACTTCTAGTTTTTTTTTCTAGATGTAAATACTTTGAAACAAAATTGGTATCATACTGAACATTTTGCCTTATAGTCTGCATTCCCATGAACACTACTTAAAAACATTTTCCCACTTAAATGCCTTACAGATTTAAAAAATCTGTTTATCCATTGTTGGTACTTAAAGTTTTTGAATTGCTTGAAATGATATTACTTATAATAGAAAACTTCTTAGTATATATCTTTATGTATAATTTACACTTTTTTTAAAGGATAAATTCAAAGTCTTTTTTTAATAAACTAATTTAAAGTTTGTCCTTTCCAGCAATTACGGTTAAGCCCTGTTATATGCAAGAATCTATCTTTATAACACCATCATCTTGGTCTGAAAAGAATGGTGCAGTAACACCTTATTTATCTAACACCATTAGGGGACTTCTCAGAAATAAATTTTTTCACATAACTGAAACTGACCCTTAAGAGTCCATACTTGGTAATTGTAAACATTGTGAATGAGAATCTTTCTAACATTGTATTATATATGCTGCCATTCCCTTTAACATAATGCAAAGATTTGAAAAATCACAATGCAACTCCTTCTGGTTTAAATCATAAGCAATCTTATACACCAGGGGTGGGGAACTTTTTCCTGCCAAGGGCCATTTGGATATTTATAACATCATTCTCGGGCCATACAAAATTATCAACTTAAAAATCAGCCTTCTAGACCGACTGGCAGGTGGTTGAGCAACCACCTATAAACCAAGGAGGTCAAGATTCAATTCCCAGTCAGGGCACATGCCTGGGTTGTGGGCTTGATCCCCATTTTGGGGGGTGCAGGAGGCAGCTGATCAATGATTATCTCTCATCATTGATGTTTCTATCTCTCTCCCTCTCCCTTCCTCTCTGAAATCAATAAAAAAATATTTTTAAAAAATCAGCCTGCTGTATTTGGTCAAACATTTAATTAACTCACCTCTAATGCCTTGGCAGGCCAGACCAAATGATTTTGAGGGTCTTATACAGCCCGTGGGGTGGACATTCCCCACCTCTGTTATAAACACTAGTTATCGTACAATTGGTTCTGCTAAAATGTGATGCACGCATTTCTAAAAACCACAATGCTATGCAAAATCATGCAGTAGAACCCAACCCACAACACAACACTTACAGGATAAATGGGGTCAGGGACATAGCACTCAAAAACCTTTATCAGTGTTTACTAGTGATACATTAAAAAAAAAAGATAGGAACTGATCACAAATTGTAGCACAATTTTACACATATTAATTGGTTAAGGAATAAATAAATATGGCACTTTACCTTGACAAAGTCCTGACCTTTTCTTGTCTGAGGGTTTGGAAGGGTTGCAGCCTGTGAGGTATTCCTGAAATCTGAAGGAAGGTTGGGGCACCCGATGTGGATGGGTGTGGCTCATAGCACACCTGTGGGAACAGACCACTAGTGCGTGTGTGAGGCATGGACTTTTGCATTCTATCTAAACTTACACATCTGGGTTCTACCTGGGTGCAGTCTTCTGCTATTACCCAGCATTGCTTGCAATGAAATGATGCATAAACAAATGTGAAATTCGAGTTACGCTCAAATTGTCTCCTACTGTATCAGTCTTGGAACAAACATAAGGTTTAGCAGAATTGAGTATACTGTGTGGTAATAAGGTGAAGTGGAGGAGATATTCTGCTTGTGTCTATCCTGTGTAGAGTTAATATGTGCAAAACAAGAATCTGGCATGAGAGTCAACACTATGAGTGTTGGCAGTAACAATGACAATAATAATAAAAGATGTCTATTGATGTTCCTGGGATTCTGCCTGCTTTTCAGTTACGACCGCTATTGTAGCAGTTCTTCCTGTCTTCTTCTAATTGACCTATTTTTCAACCTCTTCTGGCTCACAGAGGAGTTCATCACGCTTCTTAGAATTACGTCTAACACAAGGCCCCGAATGGGAGAGCACAGACTTGAGGTTATGGTTTACCTGTGGCATCTGTTTCACCGGCTCAAACTTTGTAATCTTGTGAATGAGCTATTATGTATGTATTCATTCACAGCATTGTTGGGGAAGTAACTTACGTTTTAAATCAGGTTATTATCATGCAGATTGTTGGATTTTCTGTTTTATTAGAAAAAAATTAACAGGACTCTTCTTATTCCCACCTGCTGCAGGGAAGGGTGCCTAAGGGAATATATCTGAAGGGCATTAAGTTGCTGGTGATTTTCTTTGTTATTGTTCCCGTCTGTTCAAACTGCCTGTGTTTGTGAGATGAACTCGCCTTTGGAAGGTGGTGCAGGCACAAGTGTGATTGCAGTAGACCTTCCCTCCCAAGTCTCGGTATAATTAGAAGTCCAGATCCACCCTCAGTTGCTCTTTATGACTCCCTGAGAAGGACATTTTTACCATGAATGGTTGCCAAGAAGCCTCGCTGATTCCTGCTTTAGTAACTTTAATAAGACAACAGATCAAAATGCGGTCCAGATTTAGTAAGCCTTGTTAGTATTGTTCTGGAAGAAAGGTAGCTCACAAAACTCATCATTCAGCTATTCAGTGAAATCTACACTTTAATTATGCAGAGAGGATGTGAATAGCAATGGGGTGTTTTGATTTTTAATTTCTAATCTGACTTTGAATTTTAACTATTTTTGTCTCTACACAATTTTTAGATACATCTGGGCTGCCTGACCTCACTGAGTGATTGCTATTAATTAACAAGACTTTGTGGGAGAAAGGAACTTGCCTTTTGAGCTTTGTACCAAAGATCTGGGAAAAGTAAGTCATTTTCTAACTAGCTTTTAAAAAAAATTCCGATATACTTCTCTCAGAAAGTTAACCGTGTGTCTGTGGCCTTTCTGCTTTCTTTCTGTCCTGGCTTTGTAAGTTTTATGTATTCTTATGGATTTGAAACATGGAAAGGGACTCAGGAGACCTTTTCAAAAAAACCTTCTAAAGAGGTTTGAATAACTCTCTGCATTGTGCCATTTCTTTTGGGTTTCAAAAACTGAGTCCTCAAGGTTGTAATAAAGCCTTTTAATTGATGTGCAGTAGATGAATTAAACTTTAAAAATAAGGGATGCAATGTGGTGTGACAGAAAAGTGAGTCCAGTTTTATGAGCTTCAGGTATTTTAGACTTTTATATGGGCTCTTTGATTCTGAATTTTTGGAATAAGAATGAAATCCATTTGGTTCTTTTCTTGTCTGGAAGGGAAAACAAAATGTAGAGTCACTTGTTCAAGATGTTCTTCATATAGCCTGGTCTTGGAAGATTTGGTGCACCTGCCGGTTTTATTATTTTATACCTTTTTGAGGGACTTTCAGATATGCTAATTGAGACACCTGTATGAATGGTTTTGCTATCTTTTAGAAAAAATTGCTTGAGACTATAAAGTTTAATTTTATTCTCTGACATTTTTGAAAAGGTGAAATGGGCCTTAAAAATAATACAGTCACTGTACTTTGCTGTAGATACTACTTGGAAGCATGCATGGCCCATAAGAATGCAAGCAAAACAACACACACACACACACACACACACACACACACACACACCTTCTTTCTGGCATGTTCCAGGAACAATATCATTGACAATAGGAACTGTGCATGCATTTAATTACTAGGTAGTTTTCTAAACTAGGTATGCCTTGTGTCTTACAGCTCCTCTACATATTTGATAGTACAAATGAACTAGTTGAAGCAGCTAAAGTAAAGCAAGGCAGAAAAGAACTTTGCTCTAGAAGTTCTATAGAAACATTAAATAATACCAGATTTTATTAGACTAGTGGCCCAGTGCACAGATTCATGCTCATTGAAAGGAAATTAATTAGAAGAAATATTTTAATATCGCTATTCGCCCTTTCTCTATAATAGAAGTGTCAACCAAATTCATGATCGACAATGACAGATTGAAACACGCATGCAATTATCGCCGTGAGAGCTTTATATGTATTGTGCATGTGTGAGTCAACTTAGCCTTTTATAGATATAGAATAAACTTGCTTAATTAGACCTGCTTTCTGATGTAGCTAAACTTTTTCCAGCCCAGTGAAGGACCCCAGCTTCTCTTTCACATAATTGTCAGCAACACAGCAGTAAATATCAATAGGAAGCAGATTATTATTGTAGATCACGCAGGAAGAACAAAGGGTAAAATATTTAACCGTAGCAGTGTTTGACTATATTCTGCGCAGTGAGACAACCTGAGGTCATTTTCGAGGTCTACCATTTCTTACTTCTTTTCAGTCGGGTCAAGTTTCTAAACTTTCTAAATCTCTGTTTTAGAAAGAAAATAGGCAAATAAAAAGAAAATAGGATTCTGCTGAGTCTCCTATCTACCTACTCCAGGACTTCTGTGAGGATCAAATGAGATGAGGCATGGGAAAATGCTCCACAGACATTTGGTTAAAGTGTAAAATGTTTGCACCTGGCTATAAAGCAAGGCCCTTTCCTGGGCTGAAGAAACTGCAAGGAGGGTAGTCGCTAGGGAGAGGAAGCCGGGAGTTGTTGTGTGACATCATTACCCGGAGCCCACAGCAATGATCATTTCCGGGCTGGGCTGGGCTGTGGGCCGCATTTTGCACCATGGGATCTTGACATCGTTGGCTGCAATTTGGTGGGGTGTCACTCCTGGGTGGTGATGGAGCCTGTGTCCTACTTGGGGGAAGCCGAGTGTTGGTTTGTTGGCGCCAGGTCCGTGGTGCCATTTATTTTTAAATGGCTAGTGTGTGTCATGGCAGCTCCTGCATTGAGCGTCTGCCCCCTGATGGTCAGTGCATGTCATAGCTACCGGTTGGACGGACACTTAGCCTTTTATATATATAGATTGTATTTACTATAAACTTACTTGTAATTAGATTGTGTATTTTTTGGTAGTAATTATAATAATAAGGTAAGGGTCTTTAACTATGAACCCCATTTGAAGTTTAATAAGATATTTGTACTGAAAAAATGCTATACACACACATAGAGTACTCACACACCACAAATATAATTCTGAGTGCTGTCGAGTCTCTGCTCATATAGTCCATTGAAAGGAAGGACTTTGAAAATTTCCTCCCAAAACAGTTGCTTTGCTCCAGTGAAATATTGCAATAGTGAAATACTGTTGGCAATGGAATTTTAAAAAATGATAGCAGTTTTTATTTAGTTAAAGTTTGTAGTCTTATATTCACATATTGACCTTAAAATAAAGGAAATCCTATTGGTATAGTTGTTATTCCAACTTGGAAGGATATTTGAAAGAGGATTATGTTGGAAGTCACCAATCTGTTCACAGAAATGGAATGAAAAGGACAAAAGATTAATTCTCTGGGCCTCAGGTTTCAGATATTTGCAGTGGTGTTTGGATTGGAGATAGAACGTAGTCTCAGAAAGTAAGCTGCTTAAACAGCCTTTCAAATCATTTAGGATCTCTTGAAAATTTAATATAGTCTCTGGTGAAATATTTTGCTTCCATTATACCAAAATGTTCCCTTTGGGACATTGTTGTAAAAGTCATTTTTCCATTTTGTGGAGGCAAGGTAGCTATAGGACTTTTGATCACAATAATAAGCTAAGACAGACACTGTGTTGCCAGAGGGACCATAGCAAACAGATCTCTGCTCACTAAACCTGATGTCATAGGTGAATTTTTATATGCACCAAAGGATGTTCATAATTCGCCTTTAAGCTAGCAAAAAATAAAAGAAGGAGGTTATCGTATATAAGTATGCTCCACATGGATCTCGTCCTGAAGAAATAGTTATGTGGAAGTAATCATTAAGGGAGGAGGAGGGACATCCTTTCTGAAATTTACAAGCCACGAGCAAACGGTGCTGACAGTACTTTGTACACTCTCAGGGGTGCTTACATGTGTTGGTGACTGGTTTCTTTTCGAGGAGGCAAGCCCACGGTTTTAGGGAAAATTCAGAACCACAGACCACCTCCGCACTTCTCTTTAACTCCCTTTTGTCCTCTACTTTTATTTTTTTCTTAATCACAAATATGTTTTCAAGTCTTCCCTGTTTCAAGTATTTTTATTTAATTATCTGAGGTCGATTTCTGGAAACTTGAGTCTGTAATGTTGACAAAATATAGATACACTTTTGAAAAATTAGCCATGGATGATTAACAAGTAAAAAAACAGCTTCTATTTTATTATCTTATTTAATATGTGCATATGTTTATGTTAATATTAAAAGAGTAGTATATGCCATAAATTATTTGGTACCCTGTTTTTTTCCATTTAACAATAAATAATGAACTCCTATGCTAATAAATAAATTAAAAAAAATCCTCACCAGAGGATATGTTTTTATTGATTTTGATGTGAGAGAGAAATATCGATTGGTTGCCTCCCATATGAGTCCCGACTGGGGATTGAACCCACCATCTAGGTATGTGCCCTGACCGGGAATTGAACCCACAACCTTTTGGTGCACAGGGCAAAACTCCAACCAACTAAGCCACCCGACCAGGGCCCTATCCTAATAAATATTTATCTATAGTATCATTCTTAGTGAAAGCGTAACGGTTGGATCTTAGCTTTATGTTGATTTGAGGCTGTCCCGGCTTTCAGTTAGAGAGGAGTAGAAATAGCTAGGTTTTTCATTTGCAAACAGAGAATAGATTAGGACTGCCCTTCTGTAATCTCTGCAGTGTTTACTGTAACCAGACATCTTCTGAATAGGAGGCTCGTGGGGCTAAATATGTGGTTCAAATTGTAGGTGTTACTGTCTGACAGGTACTGTGTATAAAGCATTGTGTCTTCTTTGGGCCCTTTGTTCTATTACAAGAATGCAGGTGACATATTCCTCCCACTTAGCTGTCTCCATCAATATTTCTGTTCTTAAGGAAGGATTCTACCTACATATTTCTTCCTCGAAAGAAACTCTGTCTCAGATAAGGTAATGGGTACAGAAGGAACATTTATAGACTTTGGGATATAATGTATTGGAATAAATTTGAATTCAAATTAATTGGAGATGCAAAATGTTTTAGAGACCTTTGCATGCTTTCTCAATTTTAAGTTTATTTATTAAGCCAACATCTGTTGAGCAACAACTATGTGCCAGGCACTGTGTTAGGAGCTCATTATTCAAAGATTAATGAGATATGCTCTTGCTTTCAAGGAACTTAACTTGAGTTTCAAATTCAGAACTCAAATAACATTTATTCAGCTTGTACGGTATGCCGAGCAGTGGGCTGGATGGGTGGTCTTAGATGAGGTCTTTGGCTAGTAAAATTGAGTAATGATATTTATCAACCCATCCCCTACAAAATAAGTTATGAATAGAATTTTCTAATCTATACATTTTTTTCTTCCATTATATTTTATTAAACTTTTGGTACCTGCTACTACTTGTTAAGTTAAATTAGCAAATGGGAAAAAAAGTTAAACAAATAACAAGCATTTAATTGATAAATTTAGAATGATGATTTTAAAAACATGTATGTGTGTGTACATGTGTATTTTTTATATTTAGAAACCTGTATACATTTAATGTAGTCATACTTTCTCCTAGTAGAGTAGTTCTTAGTTCACATGATACAAATAAACATATCAAGATTGACTTTATTTTTCTTTTTTTAAGTATATCAAGATTTAATGGCGTTCTGCCCTTAGGGTAGCTCCACTGTCTGAACAAGTATGGAAGCCATAGTGTTTAATCACTTGGTTTTCCCAGTAATTTCTGGGATTGGGGATTATTGAAACTCAGGGGGCAAAGGAACTCGCTCACATTCACACAGCTAGAAAATGTTAGAGTTAGGATTCCACTTTCCATCTGTCTAACTCTTGCAGGATCCTCCTGAGTCCAGTGAGCTGGTGGGGAAGGTGGACTCACACATGCTCCGGGCCTGCCGAGGAGGGGCAGTCATTTCAGCTGAGGAATCGGGAAAGGTGTTTGCTGCACTGAAGAGCTGGCAGGGAAATCAGTCTCAGGGCTGAGCTAGAAGACAGAAAAGCGCAGAAGAGGAGGGGCTGCAGGAAATGCATGCTCCAGGTCAGAGAGGAATGGAGGCTCATGGGTGTTCAGAGAGTGGCTGGGGATGAACGTGTTGGAGAGCAGCGTAGGGTAGGCTCAGGTTGCAAAGCCTCGGTGCCAGAATGAGGAAGGCCTGTGTGTGCCATGCTGGAGATGTGGGGTTTTTAAGCTCTATATCAGTGGTTCTCAACCTTCTGGCCCTTTAAATACAGTTCCTCATGTTGTGACCCAACCATAAAATTATTTTCGTTGCTACTTCATAACTGTAATCTTGCTACTGTTATGAATCATAATGTAAATATCTGATATGCAGGATGGTCTTAGGTGACCCCTGTGAAAGGGTCATTCGACCGCCAAAGGGGTCGAGACCCACATGTTGAGAACTGCTGCTCTATATAATGGTGAGAATTTTACAGTGGAAGACATTTCATAACTGGAGGGGAGTTTTACAAAGGTCACTTGGGGGCAGGCTGCAGTATAGACTGAAGAAGAGGAAACTGGAGACACAGGGCTGCCGTGCCAGGTGTTGCAGATTGTTGACTGCACAAGGGTACGTGTGAGTGGTGGTGGGGACCGATAATGGCCCAGCAGGTTATTCACCAAACTGTGTGCTCTTGGGGTTGGGCCTGCCTAGAGAGGGCCTGCACCTTTAAGAATTTTCGCAACAAGCTGCTCTGCTTGCTTTTAAATTGCTTATAAAATAATAGGAGAGATTAGATCAAGAAATAACCATGTACCCTAAGGCTTGAGTCTGGAGGTGGATGTGATGGTCTGTTTCCTGACTATATGATGTTGGGCATGTTCCCCGTCCTCTCAAAGTCTATTTCCTCATCATTAAGGGAGAGTTAATAGGATCTAGCAGGGCCCCGGACACAGCAGTTAAGGGGCATTGGTGAGAGAAGGAGCTAGGCAGGCAAGATGGACAGATCATAGTCCTGGGGCTGGAAGCCACTGCTAGCAGGCTACCCTGAGAGTGTCCTGAGAACTTATTAAGAGTTTTATATGTTTTATCTTATTTAATCCTACATTCGTTCTGAGAGGTAGATGTCATTGCCTCATTTTAAAGATTTTGAAACTTTGGCTCAGGTGGTTAATAACTTGTCTAATGTCACACAGCCATGGAGTGGCATAGTCAAGGCTTGAGCCCAGGTCTATGTGGCTCTCATGCTCTTAACAGCTGTGCTGAAGTGCTGTGCTTAGAAGTATGTGCTCTATGTTGAACTCCCTTAAAACCCAACTTGAATCTCTCTGATGACATAATCTGATTTTATCTTTTATTGTTTTCCACTTGAATTGGGTCATAGTTTTCATATAATGTTGTGTTTAATTTACTAGACTGTGAGATCCTGAGGAATGGGATGTAGTCTTATTAATTTTTTTTGGTCTTTCCTAACTCTCTGTTCCCTAAATTATGCATAGATAAGGTGATAAATCTCTAAAATTATTTTGTGTCCTAAAATTCGATATTTTTTAATTATGTAAGTAAGGCTTCCGTTGCAGTAAAAGTGAAGTAAAAGGAGTCACCTGCCCTGGCTCCATTGGCTGGAGCATCGTCCTGTACACTAAAAGGTGGCAGGTTTGATTCCCTTTCAGGGCACACACCTAGGCTGTGGGTTCTATCCTCAGTTGGAGCACATATGGGAGGCAACCGATCGATGTGCCTCTCTCCCTCCTCTCTCTCTCTCTCATTAATAAAAACATATCTTCAGGTGAGAATTAAAAAATGATAAAACAAAAGGAGTCACTGGATTTTAGTGTGATATCTGGATTGATTGCTAAAGTTTTAGGAAATTCCTAATTTTGCCATTTTATCAGATAAATAATTGGTGACTTGCTGTCAAAGACTGAAGCCAAGATCAAAGTGCACTTTTGCAAGCCCTCTTTGCAGGCTGTGAAGCCGTGCTTTTGGCTGCATAGTTGTGCCGGGTATAAAAGTCAAATGTCTTGAATGATCATTTTGAGTCCAGGAACCATGTTACACTGTCACTCATGCTGGTGAGGACCTCAGTTTGTAAACTCATGCGGAGCCCTTTTGCTGAAGGTCACTCTTGTTTGGTCCCTGCTGGGTGCAGATTGAGACAAGGGATAGATGTGCTTTCCTCCTTTAGGGCAGATCATCAGGGCCCCGGGGTCACATTGCCTAAGTTTGCATCCAGCTTCTCTCTGCTTCTGAACTCTGTGACCTTGTCGAGAAAGAGTCTGTCAGATGAGGATGGGTAAGAAAACAGGTTGTCGTGATTGGTTCATGTGCTGCTGGTTCATTGGGAATTTAGGGGGGAATCCACATCCTGACGGGAGCCCCTTGTGCTTTAAAGGAGCCCAACGTGTGAGCGTGGAGGACAGATTGGACCCTTCACTGTTACAGCCCATGTTTATCTCAGGACAAGTCTTTGCTGATGTCATAGCAGAGGTCATGTTCTCTTATAACGAGTGCATCTCCTTCGTGAACTCTATGGAGGCAGGTTTGACTGTGCTTCATACTGTTTGCCTGAGGACAGTAGAACGTGATGGCTTTTAAGAAAATGGAAAATGCTATTCCAGATCGGCATTGGCTCTGGGCTTTGAGAAACTCAGGGTTTCTTTCATCTTCCAGAAGAACAGCCCAAGTGAGCTGTGAGAAAGGAAACCAGACCCAGGGATGTTTCCTAGCTTGTCTCTCTGCTGCTCCTGAGAAAGAGGAAGAGAAGGCCCTACACAGCTCCAGCAGCCTCAGTAGGTGGCGAGTTCAGGTGCTCTTGAAATGGAGCGCGTGGGAGCTTCTGATTCCCATGGGCCACTGCGGGGCCTGCGGGAAATGCAAGAACAGCAGGATGGGCCTCAGAACATTGCTCTACTGCAAAAACAAACGTGTGCTGGTCTGCCAGAGTTTATATTCTCTCATAAATGTGAAGTCGCACAAAGACTCATGATGTTATGCCCTCTTGAGGTTTTATATCTTGGATTACTCAAAAAGCAAGCACGTCGGATAAAAATGCTCCCCAAACCCAATCTTATTCTTGGAGTTTACACTTTCGAGTAAGGGCAAACTTGGCTTGTGCATTCTTCACAGAAAAAAGCAGGAGCTCTCAATAAACGTAGCATTAAAAAACCATTTCCAGGGTCCCCTTCCCCCTCTATGTGACCCCTGCAAAAAGCTTCAGTCTGCTGTAAGCTGGTAATCCCTTAACACATGGATACTTCGATGGGGAAAATAAAATCGGGTTGTGCACCTTTCCTTTCACTTGTTAAACTAATTGTTGTTTTCCTGCATTTAAAAGCAGATGTTAAACTCTTCCTTTGATGTTCACCAGCAGACAGACTCCAGTTGTGTTGTAATATGTTTATTCAAACATATCTATTGTTTAAATAAAGATCAGCTGTGGCAAATTAGATTTTGATGGTTACATTTTGATCTGGAGCCACAGAACAGAATAGCAATTTATTCATTCATTCAATTCACATTCATGTGATTCCTGCTTGGCCCCTTACATAGATTGTTTTCAAATCTCACAAATACCACAAAAACCTTGCAAACTAGATAGTGCTATCTCTATTTTATAGATAAGAAAAACAAGGCATAGAGAGTGATCAGAAAACTTACTCACAGTTACATTGCTATTAAGTGTCGGGGAAATACATATGGGTTTTTTTTGGCTGAACCCAAAGCTGCCTTTTAAGAGGAGATAATCACTGGAACAAAGATTTTGAGGAGTTGGAATCAAGAAAAAAGAGGTTAACCTTGAACCTTTTGTTCATTCATTCACTCAGCAGATACCTAGTATTTACCGAGTGCTTATTTTGTGCCAGGCACTCTGCAAGGTGCTGCAGAGTCAGTGGTGGGCAAGACACGGTCGAGTCCTCACCAGCTTCAAGGAGGAAACAATGATTGAAGAAGAGTGTTTGCTCCCCCCAAAGCTGCAGTGTCTTATTTGGGAGAGATTTTTTTTTAAATTGATTTCAGAGGAAGGGAAAGAGAGAGAGAGACATTAATGATGAGATAGAGCAGTGATGGCGAACCTTTTGAGCTCGGCGTGTCAGCATTTTGAAAAACCCTAACTTAACTCTGGTGCCATAGAAATTTTTTGATATTTGCAACCATAGTAAAACAAAGACTCATATTTTTGATATTTATTTTATATATTTAAATGCCATTTAACAAAGAAAAATCAACCAAAAAAATGAGTTCGCGTGTCACCTCTGACACGCGTGTCATAGGTTCGCCATCACTGAGATAGAGTCATTGATAGAAACATAAATGATCTGAGAGAATCATTGACTGGCTGCCTCCTGCACGCCCCCTACTGGGGATCGAGCCCGCAACCCAGGCATGTGCCCTTGACCGGAATTGAACCAGGGATCCACTTGAGCCAAACCAGCTACAGCTTGGTTGGGAGAGATTTTATAAAAAAAAATTTAAGATGTGGAAATTTTGACACCTTAACAAAAGTTTATTTTATTATTCTTTTACATCAGTATATATACTAAATTAATCAACAGAGGGGTGGCTTCACTAGAATACTTCGCAATTGTACCCCTTGTTCGGGCTCCTTAGAACAGGCAGGGATGGAGGTTGGAGTGATACTATATTGAGTTTTAAGTAAAGTGTTGCAAACACAGATTTGAAAAATCACCTGGCAAAGACTGTCTGTTTCAGCTTTGGATTCTGCATGTCATATAGGAGGCACAGTGCCTGGCATGTAGCAAGTGCCAATACCTCTGGTTGGTTGGCTCCGTGATGGGAAATCAAATCGGGGGAAGGAAGCTCATAGGGAGGGGATTAGTTGGGTAACATCAAGGAGGAATGTGAGATTGGCAATAAAAACCCCCGATAAATAAGCAAGGGGGGCCATGACAGATTACAGACTTACTTCACATGTGCAAACTGTTTTAATAACCACGGTGGGGAGGAGCTGTGTTCAGAGGATCTGGACCTGCCATTGAGTTTGGGTGCTTGGGAGAGACGGCAGCCTGCCTTTGATCGTCTAATTGGACTCTTCTGGCTTGCTGTTCACACATGAACCCTCTATGCCCTCTTTCCAACCACGGTGTTGATTTCATTTTTGAGATTTTTGGCTTTTAAGTATGTGGTAGGGTGACCAGACATGTTGGTTTGCTGGGACAATCCTGACTCTGCCTGTTTTCTGTTATTATATTTCGTAATGTTCCCTCTCAATATCATGTATCCTGGTTTGGAAGGTAAATTAAATGGCCACCCTGCTAAGAAGGGAATTTGGTGGTGGTCTATATCTTTAAAGGAAACCTTTATAGCATCCAGACTACTTTGAGGAATTAACTTAATGTGGATGTAGTACCAGTAAAATTACACAATACACTAGTGTCTGATTTCTTATAATTAGTAGAAAGAGAAAATGAGTGGTAGCTGAAAAGAATCAGATGTAGGGAGGAATAAGTTGATTTCAACAAAATGAACTTTAATTACAACTAATGGCTGGCATCGCCATATGAGAAAGGGCATTTAAAGGTTATCCTGATGATGGGTAGTGTTTAGGGGACCTGGCATGCTTCGAGGAAATCTTGGCATCATCAGTAGTTTTGATTTAGAGTTTCAGTGTTTCCACAGCAATGGTAATTGAATGCAGATGCATTTTCATTTGTTCTCTAAGTAGAAAGTAAAAGAAATAATTCTTTAGAACAGAGGCTTTGTCAGAGATTTAAAGAAATGGCTGGATGGAAAGTTGTTACATTCAAATCCGCCCCCCCCCCCAAATCTTCTGTTAAATCGTGTCTTTTGTTGAAATATTTTAATCAAATGAGGCATTCATATAGGGACTTCAAGGGTATTAATGGAATCTATATCGGGATTTTTCTCTTAATAAATAGGGTTAAGTTGGTTTTTATAGTTCATTTATATGGATTTGAAGAAACAAGCTAGTATTTTGTCATACAGATGTATGTGAAAGCTTTAGGTATTCAGGTAATGCCTGACAGTAATTGCAGTATAAGAGTGGGTGGATTAAAATCATGCTTATGACCAGTCTTTTCCACATTAATATTTTATGAGATAGTGATGCATTTGCCTTCAGGTCCCATTGTTTCTTGTTCCCTGCAGTTTAATCTTTCATAGGAGGGTAGATTTCTAGAGTAGAGGGACTGTTTCTATACAATCCTATAAAATTCCATTTGTTTTGGAATTAAATTTGGACTTTGCCACTGGCTATCTCTGGGTTAAGTTCTTTCTCTGAGGCTCAACTTTCTAGCCTATAAAATGGGGAAAACGATATCTATTGCTTAGAGTTAGTTAATATGTTTATTCATTCCAGAATCTGGAATAAATATTAAGCATGCTACACAAAGTTTAGTGTTCTCCCAGGCTTAGGAATCACTGGCGGATACTGAGGATAGAGAGGCATGTGTTGTTACTGGAAGGGTGAAACTCAAAATAGTTAACCAGTTTCTGGCCAATCAGAATGGATTCTGACTGTAAACATTCTGGGTGGTCATCATGGTTCTCACTGGATGTCAGCCTGTAGTGTCAGTATCAGCAAATCTGTGTGTGACCTGGGATGGTGTGCAAGGAGACCCACTGTGCTTCCTAGTATAAATCAACGCCTCCTCCTCTGAGATGATCGGGAAGGGACACCCCCTTCATATGATGGAGTGAGCTAGCCTTCCACCTGGATTCCTGCCTCGAAGGTTCCCGTTTTCTTTGCGGACCTTGCTGATCATCGCTGCCAGCAGTGTGACAGCCCTTTGGGAATGGTGCTTTCCCATTTTCTATTCCATCCCTAATCTGGAAACAGGTCCTTAGTTCCTTGTAGCAGATAGAAGTGGAGTACATGACTTCTCACAAAACCTCGAGAGTCGCATAAAATTGGTTCCTAGATACGTTGGCCTAGACCAGCGTTTCTCAACCTGTGGGTCACGACCCCTTTGGCGGTCGAACGACCCTTTCACAGGGGTCGCCTAAGACCATCCTGCATATCAGATAATTACATGACAATTCATAACAGTAGCAACATTACAGTTAGGAAGTAGCAACGGAAATAATTTTATGGTTGGGTCACAACATGAGGAACTGTATTTAAAGGGCCAGAAGGTTGAGAACCACTGGCCTAGACCCATTCTCACAGGGTCCTGTACAAGGCTGCCTCTCTGGCCTGACTCCTGACCCCCAACCCAGAAGTGACTGTCAGCCCATCTAGACATAGAGCCCAGGCATCAAAGAGACTGAGGCCCTGGAAGAAGGAGGATTCCCCTCTTCCTCTGCCAAGTTTTTCCTGGCTAGTTCTCCTTCCTTATCTCAGGCTCTGCTCTTCCGAGGATAATTGACATTGGGCACTCTTGCTCTCACAGGGCAGACCCTACCCGCTTCCACAGTGATCAAAAGCTTCCATATAATCCTGGGAGGTTTCTTTCCCATGGCAGGGGGGAGTCGGTGGAACCATATTGGGCATATACTGGTGTAGTTAAAAGTCTTTAAGTAACTGTGTTGTGATCACCTCAGACCTGTTAGTTTGTCTGTCATTAAAAAGACAAGAGATAGCAAGTGTTGGCGAAGATGTGGAGCAAAGGGACCCTTGTGCATTGCTGGTGGGAATGTAAATTGGTGCACCCACTATGGAAAACAGTATGGATGTGTCTAAAAAAATTAAAAATAGACCTACCATATGATCCAGCGATTCTACTGTGAGAACATATCCAAAGGAAATGAAACCATTATCTAGTAGAAGTATCTGTGCTCTCCTATTCATTCAAGCATTATTTTTACAACTGCCAATACATGGAAGCAACCAAAGTGTCCATCAACAGTTGAATGGATAAAGGAACTGCAGTACATATACACAATGGAATATTACTCAGCAGCACTGATTGATAGCCTCTACGATATAAGAGATGTAGACATAGTTATGTCACATAAATTTTTTTTTAATCACGTGTATAAAAGTCTTAAGTATCTGACAGAAAATGGTCCCTCTTCCTCTCTAGCCTTTTTCCTTCAAGTCTAAACCTTCCGAGAGGCCTGTGATGCAGTGTTTGTCCAGAGTTTCATGTGTCTTGTTTCTCCAACAAGCTCAGCTCCCTGTTGCCAGCACCTGTGTCACATGCTTCATTTCTGTTCCACACCTACCACATCCTTCTGTGTTTGTAGTAAGCGTTGAAGGATTGGCGGTTCATTTGACTTGCTCTCAGTTACTACTTTTTCAAATGAGAGACGATATTTCACCATTTTATACTTTTCTTAAAACTTCATCAACTATCAGTTTACATGTGTAATATTGGTGAAACCAATGACATTTTAATTATATCTTGTCATATTTGTTAAATTCAGATTAAGAAGGTGTTTGAGAGATTATATAATCCAATGCAGATTCTTATAGTGAAATCTAAAAATCTGCTACTTCTGATGATTGGAAACAGAACCTTCACAGGACAAATGTGAAACCCTTCCCTGTAAATTTCTGTCTGATCCTGTTAACCATTGCAGAGGTGGGGAACAAAGAACAATTTCTATATACCTAAATACTCACTCACACTTTGGGTACAGTGAGTCCTTTTTGGAAATAGCTATCGAGGGTTCTACCATTTTGAAATTCATTAGCTGGCTATGAATGTGCCTCCTTTGTATTTGGTCATAAGAAGCCAACCTTACTTTTAAATTTCTTTAAAGATAGCGTTGGAGCCCTGGCTGGGTTGCTCAGTTGGTTGGAGTATTGTCCTATACACCAAAAGGTTAAGGTTAAGGTATATGCTGGTCCTGGCACATACCTAGATTGTGGGTTCGATTCCTGATCGAGGGGCATTCGGGGGGCAACCAATTGATGTTTCTCTCTCTCACAGATGCCCCCCCCCCCTTACCTTTCTCTCTAGAAAATCAATAAAAACATATCCTCGGGTGAGGATTTTTTAAAAAGGTAGTCTTGGAAACAGCTTTTGAGGCTGATTTCTTGGAATCCCCCTCCGCTTGCCCCTTTTCTTTTTTTCAGAATTGTATGTTGTTCCCTACAGAGCTATGGTGATTATATTGTGTATTTACTTGGATACACACACCTATTGCTGCGCATAATCACTGTCCATTGTGATCCCCAAATGAAAGAATGGTGCAGAATCTGGAATTGACTGAGATAAATTTATCTCAGCTTTTCAAAACACAGTGTGAACACAGTATAGTTCACTCAGACAATGGTGGGATGGAACTCTTGTTTTAGCGGCCGTTAGATATTTCATGGGAACTGACTGCACAGAATATATGATAAAGATGGCTTGGCAGTTGATAGAATTTGAAGTCGCATTTACATCACCAACTGAGATGAAATAAATTTTTGGCCAAAGTGATTAATAGCCTGAATTCTGTGACTGAGGGATTGATCTCTTGGCAGGTCTTTATGAAATAACACCACAGGCAGGGACATTATACACATGCATCAGGCTGTGCATTTATTTTGTAAGCCTCTCCACAGGGGGAGTATAGGCCTGTGCTGTACAACTAACAAAAACTGTACTTGTACTTTGTCATGCCTTTAACTGTCGCCGTAGCTTGTCCTGAAAGACTTTCTCAGTTTCCAGAAACAATGGGCACCACAGAGAGAGGCTTTCTCTCTTTGCATCCACGTTTCTATTAATGCCATGACTGTTTTATGGGGCCCTTCTGGTCACATCAACAGTTTGTTCTAAGCTATCTATCTTAACTTCTAGCTTCGTCCGCAAAATTTGTGTGGTTAGCCCGAGACATGTGCAGATAAATTGCCTGGGGCTCAGCTTCCTCAGACTGGGAACCAAATATGCTGCAGTTGCTGAGCTGATGGATGCAGCTTTTCAGCAATATTGATGTCGCTACAGTCAGATATAAATCTTTGCATGCCTTGGTGTGCATTTTCATATTCATGTGCAGTTCTTGACCACTGGTTTCCAAATGGCTTCATCTCTCAGAAAGCTCTGTTTTAAGTAGAAAGACAAAGAAAATTGTTCTTCCTCACCCACTCACAACAACACAAATCGTGAGCGTAGTCTTTTTGCCAGACGTAAATAGTGGCAACTCCCAGTTCACACACTGATGACATTCCCATGGCTTGCTGTAAAGTCAGTGAGTGGTTTTGAACTTGGAATGTGTTTCCGAATGGGAGACACCAATTCAAAGAATAGTGGAGCCTATTGAAACTTCTTTAACCCATAACGTTCCAATAGCATTGTTGTCTTTGGACCTTAAAGCCTGACCTTCCCCCATGTTTCCCTGTGGAAAGATGTTCTTGGTTCTGCTTTGGTATCTTAAGGAATATAAACATTTTATTCTTAACATCTGTAGACAGCCACCTATCTCTACCTGGGCATCCTGGGGCACCACATCAGGCAGCGTTCTTAGGAGCAGTGGAGACTGGCTGAATGATTTAAGCAGATAAGTAACTTCTGAGAAAATACTGGGTAGTTTCTTGAACTGCTGAAAGTTGGAAAGGGCAGGAGCAAATAGAGACTAAACAGTCAGGTTCATAGCCAAGGTCATCTGATATGATGAGTTCTCTGCTGGGTGGACCTGATCGTTGAACACTGGGCCATGCTGGTCCGCATTGACCACCCTGTTAGCTACCAGACATTTGCCACCAACTCTGTCACCTTAGCCTTTACTGCCTCTGCGCATGGGGTGTTGTTACCATTGCTCTCAGCCTTGATAATTCCCTTCTGCCCCTGCCCCTTTGTGTCTCCAGCTCTAGATGTAGGTTTGGCCAAGGCTAAGTCATGTGCCCATGCCTTAGCTGCAGGGAGTTCTGGGAAGGTGAGTATCCAGCCATATTGCCTCTGTGTCTACAAGTGTGGCTTTTGTCAGTACTCATGTGATGAGGGATTCCCCAGATATAAGAAGGGGGTTCAGATACTGTACTCTCCATCCTTCCCCCCTCTATAAGGACACATCTTCACTATAAGACGCTATAGTGGGGTTCTGGTAGAAGGGGAGTGGCCAGCATGTTTATCCATCTGAAGCTGCAGTTAATGGAATCAGTGGTAACGACGATGGCTCACTTTTCCTGTGCACTGGTGGTGTTCAGGGACCTCTTCACCATGTGTTACTAAAGCCGGGGGGGGGGGGGTGACTTGATGATTTAGGCATATTTGACCTCTCACAGTATGTTCCTTATTACTTCAAGATAAAATTAATTAAATTGAATATTAATGGTTTGATGAGGAGGAGCAGATTAAGGTTTATCTGTTTCCTTATTTATAGTATAAAATGAAATTTCACATTGTCAGTTAGTCTTATATAGTTGGATGGTTTAATGAAATTCTACCCTTTTTAAAATTTGTTTTTTATTTGCAATAAGACATATATATAGCTTGCAACTTCCTGCCTACTTATTTGCATTATTCCCACTTCTCAGAGGCAACTACTTTGAATTCATTTAGTTCTTCTTCTAATATTTACTTCCATATAGCTAATTAATATGTTTATATTGATATTTCTTGATTTGTAAAAATATATATTTTTATTGTCAGAGAGAAGAAGGGAGAAGGAGAGAGAGATAGAAACATCAATGATGAGAGAGAATCATTGATCAGCTGCCTCCTGCACC
>NW_005369827.1:1988131-2021901 GCF_000412655.1 Myotis brandtii | reverse complement strand
CTGGGGATCAAGACCACAACCTGGGCATGTGCCCTTGACTGGAATAAAACCCGGGACCCTTCAGTCCACAGGCCAATGCTCTATTCACTGAGCCAAACCAGCTAGGGAGATATTTCTTGATTTTTTTTTTCAATTTTAGGCATTAAATATTGAATTCTAATTAAGGAAGATAAGAGGTTAGCTCTCTTTTATTCTCCCTCCATTAAATACCTATCATTTACATTCCAAGGTAGTTACATCTCAATTTGTTTTCACTGTATTTTTCACAGCTGAATTATGCATATACTATGGCTTTATTTTCTTTCTTGTACAGCATATTAAAACATTTCTTTTTTAAACTCAAATTCTACTTACATACTACTTATTCATCCCCAAATTCTCAGATAAGGTCAAATACCATGGCTTGTCTCTCAGGTCTTGTGTCTGTGTGACATTTTCTCTGGAGCCCTCCGCTTGCTGCTCCATTCTGGACTGTTTACTCTTGAGGCTTCAGGCACAGCTGTTGGCCAGGAATTTTCCTTTCCTCTCACCTTGGGGCTTCTTGATTGACCTGTTTATGCTGCATGGCATCTCTCTTGGTTTCTTCTCTCTTTGGGGGAAGCACATTGCCCAGTTGCTTCTTGGGAAAGAGTATGTATGATGTAATTTTCTTGAGTCTGGCATGTGCGAAAATATCATTTAGTTTCTCCACACATATGATTGATATAAAATTAAAGTTGGAAATTGTTTTTCCTGAGAGTTTTGGAGGTCTTGTTTCATTTTCTTCTGCTTCTAATTTTGTTACTGAATTGTTGGATGCTTTTCTGATTCTGGTTACTTTATATGTGACGTGGGGGGGGAGGGAGCTTATTTAGTTTTTTGTGTTTTTTTTAATGTTCTGAGGTTTCATCATAATGTGCTTGAACTTGGCACTTTCCTAAGGTTCTGTGCCCCATATTGGCTTGCTTCTTCCTGACAGTTCTGTCTGTAGGCATTTAAGTTTTTCCTGTCCCTGCTTTGAAGACTCACTCATCTTTGGCCCATCTGCTTTCCATTTTCAATCCCTCCTCTCTCCCTCTACCCCTCCCCTCCCCCCATTAATTTTCTCCTCTTTCATTGTCTTTCTTCTTGTGAGTTTATCTCTGCCTCTTGCTTACTGTCATTTAGTGGAGGGAATGGAGTTAAGCACATGATTATAATCTACCACATCCAACTGAAAATCCCTATTAATGAATTTATGAGATTTGGTCTTTCAATTTGGATACGTGGTTGTCTGGTGCATTAAAGAAGAGTTAATTAGGTTTCTCTAGGATGGATTCCATTTACTCTCCTTTTTAGTTCCATTCAGAGATTGTTACTCTCACTGACAAAATGAGCTAGGTGTTCCCCGCTCTTGATTTGAGTGTGTAATAGGAAAAAGCGACAGTTATGTCTACGGTATAAAGTCCAAGTCTGATCTCAAACCCATTCACAAGAATAACACGCAGTTTCCTATAATATAAAGAACCGACTTTTATTGCCTGGAGTGTTCTACGACCATAATCCCAGCTGGGTCCGTCTTTCTTAGATTCCCTACTAGTTTGACTTGAGTTGTGTTCAAGCTGGAAAAACATTCTTTTCTGAGAACCATCCTCCCCAGTGGTCCCAGCTGTATTCTGCGGGACGCTGAGTTTCCATGAGGCATCTCTAGATTCTATAGGAGAAAGTTGGACCATGACATCTTTCTCAGTTCCTAGGATAAAATCACTCAAGAGTAACTCCTGTAAAATACAGAAGGTTTTGTAATGTGCCAAAGGCTTACGTTATTGAACATGTAAACACCACAGCAGAATCAGGACCAAATATGATCTTTCAGCTTTTTCCTTAAATTTTATTAGCACCCCAATTTTAACAGTAGTGACTGATTTTTTTTTATAATTTTTAATGTATTATTTAGGTCTTTCAAGAATTACTGTAAATTACTGGAGGCCTTATTCACCCATTGTAAAGCAAAGGGAAGCCAATTCAAATTTTAAAGGCTTTGTGTCCTGCAGCGTTTGAATGAGTGTAGGGTCATCTGATCTGATTCCCAATCTAGAGTTTACAGAAACTTAAAAAAAGAATGATATCTATCTTCACATGATAGAATTACAATCTCTTCTGTTTTAGACACCTCATGTTCTTTGTTGGTAAATCAAGACTGAGAGTATGTAGAGGTTCTGAGAGGAAACATTTCTATTTGAAGGTTCCTGTTTTCCTCGCGATAGTAGGAGTGCCAGGCATCTGTCTTCCTGCTAACACTTGCTAGAGGTGTTGCTGCCTCTGGGCAACAAGGAGGAAGTACTTCTGTCCTTCACACCAGAAATAGTTACTCTTTCTCATTGGCATAACTCAAAAGATCATCTTTTTAATGAGATGGGTGCATCCCTTATGGTTTTCACAGATTTAACTATCAGATTATGTATTGCAGAGCTTAGAGAAAAACAGCTCTAGTAAGGCAGTTAACGGGAATTTTACTGAAAGCTAGAACAGCAGCAACAACTTTGTTCTTTTTCTCTCTGCCAATCTTTTGACCTCTACTTCCTTTTATTTTCATGTATTACTTTTGATGATTCTTGAAGGGATTCATGTGTCTTGTTTTAACATATTTAACATGTACACATTTCTCACTGTACTTTAACTTCAAAAAATCACCACCAGGGATGAAAAATTATTTGCCGGGAGAATTGGATGTGTCAGGATTTAGGTAAATCGTACATAGTCTAACATGCATTAGGCAACTCTGCAGAGTATTGTGTATTAATGTGTTGGCTGTTGGAAGGAGAAAAATTTATTCTTGGTTGATTTTGGAAAGTTCTTCCTGTGTTTTTGAGAAGTGGAGCAAGGGAAAATAAAGAGAAGAAAGTAGACGTAATTTAAGGAAAATAAGGTAATGTATATTAAAGTGCCTTGTAAATAGCAAAAGATGTTCGTTGCTATTATTGCAAGGGTTTAGCTTAAATGAGAAAAAAATCCACAAAGATTCAATAAAGAAAACTGGGAAAGAGAGAAAAGAAATAACTTGGATTAAAAAAAGTTAAGGAAGAAACAAAATAGAAATGTCATAATGGGGGAGTTATACAGTTTAGTGTTGTGTTTTCTTTTTAATCTGAAAAAACATGAGTATTTGTACTTACTATTTAAATGGTTACATTGAAAACATTTTATTTATTAACCAGAAGAAAAGTTCTGTCAAAAATAACTTGGGGTGGGGGTTGGGGGGGGTGTTTAGCATAAGAAGTGGTGAGGATTGGATAGAAACCACTAGATCTGTGTGTCATAGGGGGTTATGGACTGTGTTTCCACTTAATTAGGTTTAATTTACATTCGTTGATGTCATCTGTGCCTTTCATTTTGTTCTCATTCAGACCTTTGCAAGGTAGGTATGATGAACCCATTTTACAGATGAGGCATGGAAGGCTGACATGCCCACAGCCATTTACTTACCCAGTGACAAAGCCCTCCCTTCTTTAGGTTTTGGGTTTATTTCCACAGATGCTTCACGTCAGAACAATCGATCTGTTGTGTTTCTGGATAGTCAGCTTATTGGGTTTCTCTACAACAGCGGTTCTCAACCTGTGGGTCGCGACCCCTTTGGGGGTCGAACAACCCTTTCACAGGGGTTGCCTAAGACCATCGGAAAACACATATATAATTACATATTGTTTTTGTGATTAATCACTATGCTTTAATTATGTTCAATTTGTAACAATGAAAATACATCCTGCATATCAGATATTTACATTACGATTCATAACAGTAGCAAAATTACAGTTATGAAGTAGCAACGAAAATAATTTTATGGTTGGGGGCCACCACAACATGAGGAACTGTATTAAAGGGTCACGGCATTAGGAAGGTTGAGAACCACTGCTCTACAAGAAGTGCTTGTTAAATAACAGTGGTCACTTAACAAATAACACCTCCGGGCCTTGTTTTAGGCTTGGCTGTGCTTGTACAAATGACTTCAGATGAGTCCTACTTAAGGATTCGTATTTGAATTCTCCAAGAACCAAGGAATAAACAAAAAAGACATTTCAACTGCCCAAGTATGGGTTCAGAGTCTGAGCACTATGCCCTTCAGATCTTATCTGAAGCTGGTATTTTATATTTAGTTCTCTTATACTTTTTTATTTTATTTGGTTTCCATAGCTGTCTTGAAGAAGGGAAAGTTGGTACTCTGACAGCAATGAGACTTGACCTCAACTTCAGGGCAAAGGAGAGGAGATTACCAAACGATTAAAGGCTGACAAAATATCTCCCAAAGCATAGCAGTCAGAGGCCGTTGAGTAAAGGAGCAAGCAGCCCTCTGTGCTTTGGAAGGTGGTGTTGCCTTTACGGGAGGTTTAGTTGGTTACCATGAGCATCCACATAAAGTCAGTCTTATGCCCTGTCCCGCTATTGTATTGATTTATCTCCAACTCATATCCTGACTCTACTTGTCTTTAGACCTGGATCTGTAATTTGGATTCACCTTTGACTCTCCAAAGAGTACTTATATCTGTGCTTTCCTTGGTGTTTGAACTTTGGCAGTTTCTTCCTTTTGACTCTCAGAGTGCTCTGTCGTTTTGATAGGAACTCCCCACCCAGCTCTCTTCCTGGTGGTGGAAACTCAACTTCTGCCTGGTATGCCCTAGGCCAGCTCCCTTTCCTCGGAGTCAGTGTTCTCATGTTCCAAGGGAGCAAGATCATTGACAGTCATATTGATGATCCCGTGTCACCAAACAAAGGTTAATTATATTCTAGATTCTCTGAGAAGGCATTATCTTTTAGAAAAAAAAAATGAACTCAGTATGGTTGAAAGTAAACCCACTTTTTCAGATAACTTAGATGAGTAGTCCTTCAACTATTGTGAAAATCTTGATTATTCTCAATATCTTATTCCTTGAGCTTTCCAAGTAGCAAGATTATATAGTATAATAACTGAAGAGTGATTCAGAGAATTGTAAATGTTATGGAATATATTATTTTTGAAGAACATTACCAACTTTTTTAGTAGCTTGCACAGCTTTCATATAAAAATGTTGCATTAGCCCTAACTGGTTTGGCTCAGTGGATAGAGCGTCAGCCTGCAGACTGAAGGGTCCTGGGTTTGATTCCGGTCAGGGGCACATGCCCGGGTTGTGGCCTTGATCCCCAGTGGGGGGCGTGCAGGAGTCAGCCGGTCAAAGATTCTCTCTCATCATTGATGTTTCTATCTCTCTCTCCCTCTCACTTTCTCTCTGAAATCAATAAAAATATATTTCAAAAAATGTCAATGTTTTAAAAAAATGTTGCATTAAATAAAGCCATTTTTTTTAACATCTTGTTTACAAATTTATTTTTTAGGTCAATAATAGCAAATACTTAAGTAGAGACATTATGATGTCATAAAACACTTGGAAAGGGAGATAGTAGTGCAAGTGGTTATTGACATGAAATGTTTACTTGAGAAAATTCTTGGCATTTTTGCCCCACATCAGCATAATGAGAGTTTGTAGGAGAGGCTCAGCATTAATGTATCTGTTGCAGATTAATGTCCTTGTAGAGCGTGTGTTAGTGACTATATTATAACTACAAAGTTGCACACTAGACAGTTTGTGGGTTGGCATAAACATTCCTTTCATCCCCCCGATGGCTTGCATTCAAGTGAGTAGTGTATGGTTCATCTTGGACTCAAGAATAGGAAGAAGGATGGCTGTCTCAGAGTTGTTTCCTTCTCAAGGTCTTGCTGATCAGATGGGCAGAAACACTGGTTGTTTTCAGGGCCGAGTTATTTTTTAACAGTTCAGAAAAAATGTCACATAGTACATACAACAACAACAACAATATTCCACTGTTCCTTTTGAAATTTTTATTATTAAAGTTATTTTCAGACAATACCAGAGTGTGCTGCTGTGATGTGTAAAATGTATTCAGTGTGATCAGTGATTCCTCAAAGCTTGTGTGTTATAAAAGAAGTGAAATGATGAATAATATAAATATATATTAGTACCAAACCATAGACCTGTGAATTTTCAGAATTTTCAAAGAAGCGAGTCTTGATTATCTTATTACTATCTGTTGCCCCAGTGGGTTGAACCTGAGCAGGTTGCTGTATTGAAGCAGCATCTGGGAGGAGAGGCACCCTGCTGTTAGAGTAATGATGTCCTGTCCTTCACGCAGAAGGATGAGGAGGAGGCAGACAGATGTAAAGTGGGCAATTTCCATTTCTTTGTTTGCTCCAAATGTTCCCACCTACCTGTTTTCTCGTTTAAGAGGCATTTTGTTTTTCATAATTTCGTTATTTCTGAATCCTCTTACTTAACACACAATATTTATTTATGAGATCATAAAGATTTTCTTCTGTGCAGAGAGAGGGAAGGAAATATAGTTGAATGTGATTTGCAGCTTGGCTTTGAGTCAATGAGGGTGGGAAAGGAAGGAATAGAAAGACTATTCCTGTTCTCATTATTTAATTGGTCTGTTTCTTAGTTGTGTGAACGCTTCACTTAATGCATTGGATTACTGATTAATCCCATATATATTGACTGCTGGTTACATATCCTTGCCCTGAGGATACAAAGATGAGTGGCCCAGTCAGTAGGCATCAGATTACTTTGGAATCTTCTCCTGGCAGAATTCAGTGATGATAAGGTGCTTATCTAGAATTCTAAAATGCTGCCATCTTCCAAAGATGGCCTGGAAATGTTCATGTTAACAGGATAGACAAACTGGAGCAGCCTCAGAATTTTGGAGGTCACAAAGGCTGTGCAGGGAACATAGAATCTACTTTCCAGGTGTTTTTAATTTCATTAGATTTTGTGATGAACCTTGCTGCTTTGCACATTATTGGAGTGCTTTCCAATACCTCCACCCACTTCTGTACTTGCCGAGACTGGAGGTTGAAGAGTGGGCAGGAGACTGAAGTGGGAAGACATTGCTGCAGTCTTAAGAGGCATTACACTAGGAAATCTCAGAGGCAGGTGCCTCTGCCAACTCCATTCTCCCCTTCTTGCCTTTATATTCAAACTAGAGGCCCAGTGCATGAAATTCATGCATGGGTAGGGTCCCTAGCAGCTGCTGGCTGCTGGCTGCTGGCCAGGGCTCCCTGACCCTGGATGCCTGCTGCTGCTGCCTGCCAGGGTGGGGCCGGCCAGGAGGGGCCGAAGGCAGTTGGCTGGCCAGCCCCGTCCCCTGGTCAAACTCCCAGTTGAGGGGACAATTTTCATATTAGGCTTTTATTATACAGGATGTCTGACTTTATTTTCATTAGGTTAGTCATGCTAGGAGGGATCTTTGAATTGAAGCATCTTAAGAAGCCTTATAAGATGCTGGGTAGTGGTTTCACTTAATGAAACTATATGCAGACCTGTGGAAAGATTGTCACCCAAAACCTAAGATCATTTTAAGAAGAGCATTCTTCTGAATCTTTTGATACTATTAAGTTCTACTATGGGTGTGCTTATTTCACGAATACCGCTTCCCACCTTGATACATACTAGCGAATACAGTATTTATTTTCATTAAAATGGGGTTGAACTACTTTAATTTTGCCAGACACCAAGATTTTCAAGATCTGTGTCTCCAAACCATTTATGTGTCAGCTCATTTCAGCAAAGTCTTGCCAGCTATTTTATTGACAATATTGATGTCATTTGGTATATTGATTCCAACATCCCAGTGCTGTTGCCTACACATTTACTATAACCACATTTGTCTTTATTCCTCTAACTCTAATATTCTTCTAACATCAGAGGGTTATGGATTCCACTTCCTCTTCAAGGCCAGCCCTTCCCACCTCCTTTGGGATCTTATTCTATCCTTACCTCCTTCCTCTTGTACTCTCAACCTTTCTCTCCCTACCGATTCCTTAAGCTTCTCAATGTGGACTTCCATCAGCACGTATCCCTTCCAGCAACCATCCGTTCTCCTTCTGTTCTTCTGCTGGCTCTTATCTCTGCCTCCACCCTTCCACTGAAACCTCCCTCAGTCAAGGTGGCAGTGACTGCTTGACTGTCAAGTCCGAAGGTATATTTTTCATCTCTCCTCTCTATTCATCTCATTGTATTCCATGGTACTTCTCTACCTTTCTTCCTTGGTCTTGTTCACAAGATCTTCCTCTGCCCATTCTGTCATTGTTCACGTTCTCTAGGGTTCTGCTTTTAGCTCTGATCCTCTAATCCAGTGGTCGGCAAACTGCGGCTCGCGAGCCACATGTGGCTCTTTGGCCCCTTGAGTGTGGCTCTTCCACAAAATACCGACTTCTGCGCATGGGCCATGAAATTTCAATCGCACTGTACATGCGCGCCCGCACGTGGTACTTTGTGGAAGAGCCACACTCAAGGGGCCAAAGAGCCACATGTGGCTCGCGAGCCGCAGTTTGCCAACCACTGCTCTAATCTCCTTCTATCCAAGTTCCTTCAGGGGTATCACCCACTAACATAATTTCTGCTACTTTCTGTGTAATGATCACTTATACGCCTTTATGTTTTGCTTAGGTTTCTTCTCCAAGCTTCATACTCAAGGATATCTGGGCATCCCTACCTGAATCTTCTACACCTCAGTTTCTAATGCCCCAAACTAAACCCCTTGTCTTCCTTATTAAACTTGTTCATTCTCCTGCATTCTCTACCTCAGTTGTCACTTCTATCCACCCACATGTAGTCATTTTTCCAAGTTGTCTTGCTTTTGGCATCTGGGTGTTTCCCTAGTCCTAATTCTTCCTCTCCTGTTCCCTTTCCTACTTACTTCCACTACCCTAATCCCCACCCTCCCTCTCCTATCTAACAATTAAACTGGCCCACTTGGTCTCCCTGCCTCCACTCTGCCCCCTTTGGATCCATCCAGAGCCAGTAAGGCATCTGAAACCCAGAGCTAACCCATCAGTGGGTATCTGAAACCAGGGTAAAGTCAGAGTTCCTGGATATGTGAGTAAGGTTATGATCTGGCTCCAGGCTTCTTTCTTGGCCTCACCCCCACACCGAATTACACCATGCAGTTTCTTACCTCTGATTTTCCCTTGTCTTGTGCCCCATTACCAGCTTGGCTAAGTCCTACCCAGCCTGAGGACATGCCAGGCATCCCTTTTTGTTGGAAGCCTTCCCTGACCTCTCCATTTCTGGGCTGGGTGCCCCTGCTTGGCATGAATCTCAGTCACTGCCCTCATCCCACTGTCCCACCGGGTGCATTGTGTGTGTCTCTGGGCCCCACTAGACTTCACTTTCCTTAATGACAGAGCCTGTGTCTTATTCCTCTTTGTAGCTCCAGTGTCTAGCACAGTGTTTAGTGTATAGTAGGGATCCAACATGTGGTTTTTAAAAGAAAAATTAATAATGAGAGTAATTCAGTTTCATGCTTACAAAAATGGGCAGAAGTAATCTATGCATGAAGGGAGCTTCTGGGGTGCCGATACTGTTCTGGGTTTGACCCGGTGTGTTCAGTTTAGGAAAATCCATTGTGGCGTCCACTTGTGGTATGTGTACTTTTCTGTATCAATGTTAGATTTCAATAAAAAGTTTTTCTAAGAATCGGTTTGATGGCTTATCTACCCAGTACAGATAATTTCCTTTTTTCCTTTCAAGCTCTTAGAGTTTCCACAGGATATTAGTTCAGATGTCACAGCAAAGAACCAGGCTACTGCTGTTCCTTTTCGTTAAGGAAGAGTGAGATGAAAAGGCATAGGAGACACGCGTGGGATTGCCTGATCTCCCAGAGAGGGCCGGCGGGCCAGCCCTGCTGGTAGACGTGCAGTGGCCTGCGCTCCTGTCACACTTATTGCAGGGGCCACATGCTAATCGTCAGCGAGCTCTGTGCCTGCCTGCAGGGACAGGGAGTCCGCCTCGGATGTGACCATGAATAATTCATAAATGTAGTTATCTGGAAATTTGTGGTCACCATTAGCATTTTAATGAAAAAAATGCAGTCATCATTCTCAATCTCTGTTTTGTTTCTACTTTTTTCTCCTCCCCCACCACAGCAAACCCTCTCAGTCTTCCCGAGCAGTGGAGACTCCCGAGGCCCCTGCAATGTGCTGACTGGTCGCTATGGGCAGACGGTACCCGGAGGCTCACTGTCATCCAGGCAGCTCATGTATGTATGGGATTGCACTCCCTCTCTCTCACTCTTTCCCTTTAATTTCCTGTGTAGAATATGGCAGGGTGCTGAACTGGTGAAGGTTTTTACGTTTAACTGACAATATTTAGGAATGCAAGAGAGTGAATCGCTCTAGGGTAAATGTTTAATATTGAATGATGAGAAATTAGAAATTTTTATAATTTATTGGCCCTATAAGACCAGGAGTGTATATCAGCAATCTTCCTTTCAATGCATCCAGTCATATAGAGATTTGGTTGTTTTTTTGTTTTGTTTTTTTAGCTTTCCTTTTTCATCACAATATAAAACATTTGGACCAATAGCAACGCCATAAATTAAAAACATGTCCCAGTGACTCTTTGAATTCTTTGAAATAAAAAAACTCATGGACTCAGAAGAGAGGTCCTCTGGGGATGTCATTGTTGAACACATGTCAGGGAGAGAGGCCCCAACTCTTATTTCTTAACATTCTCCCAAGAGGAAATTCCTGACTCCCTCAGTGATGACTTTCAGTGTCTCACACACTAAGGTTTTTCTGATCATCGTCTTTGGGGAATGGCTACAATGGCAGCCTTTTCCTGTTTGTCACGACCCCTGATTCACTTCGGAGAAAAATGATTATTGCCCATGTAATGTTCCTTCTTATTTCTATAAAGGAGAGTTTGCCTCAAACATATTTTTTGTTCCCTTTAGTCTTTCAGCCAGCTGTTTAGATATTTCTTTGTTTTTGTTGCTTCCTTTTGAATTACTGGAATTTTAGCTTCAAATCAGGGGTGTGTTTGGGTGTGTAATTCCCCAGAGTGCCTTTGCTCCCATGTCCCGTGCATTGTTATGCTTTTTTATATCCACCTTTAGGTCCCTTTTCCTTGTACAGTTCACTTTTTTCTTCATAGGAAAGTTAGAACCCCCCCCCCCCCTTAAGGCCATACCCAGATAACTGCTTCTAACATCACCCTAACAGCCAGATCATTGGGAGCAGCAGTGGAGGGAGAACTGACAACAGGGTGAGGATTCAGACCAAGCACCAGGGTCAAAGCCACAGGAGTGGGATAGACAGCTTTTTACATGTACCTTAGCATCCTCCAAGGCCATTACTGAATTACTGTAAAATGAACAGTTTTCATAGTGAACATCATCACAAAAAGTTCGCCCTGTATACTGTAGTCCGGAGGTTGGCCAACTATGGCTCATGGCCAAATTCAGCCAGGCCCATTTTTTTGTAGGAGCTAACAATGGCTTCTGTGGTTTTAAATGGTTACATTTCATATATATATAAAATCCTAAGTGACCGTTACGACAGAATGACCGGAATGACCAGTCGCTATGACACACACTGACCACCAGGGGACAGATGCTCAATGTAGGAGCTGCCCCCTGGTGGTCAGTGTGCTCCCACAGCTGGAGCACCACTCAGCCAGAAGCCGGGCTCGCCAGCTGGAGCCTCTCCCGCCTCCATGGCAGCATACTGGGCAGTGGTGGCAGGTGCAGCAGGGCTGGGATAAACAACAGCGGAGCTGCGCCCTGCCCCGGCTGGGGTTCCTCCCCGGCCACCTGCTGCTTCAGCACTGCTACATCCCTCGGGCTGAAACCCGGCAGCCCAACATCCCCCCAGGGGTCCCAGATTACGAGAGGGCACAGGCCAGGCTGAGGGACCCCACCCATGCACGAATCCGTGCACCGGACCTCTAGTGGTTATATAAATCCCTACATACTAGTAATCTCTATCTTGCTTTTTGCCTCTGAGAACCTAATGTATCTATAATCTGTCCTGTTAAGAAAAATGTCGCCTGTCCCTGATGTAGAAGAAAGTTGGAAACCAGGTGCTATGATTGAACCCTACGAAAGTGTTATTATTCAACCTACTAAAATGCTTATTTCATATGGTTGGATCTAATATACTACTATACCGAGGAAATTCTTCTTTCAAATGGTTAAAATTCCAGCATTCTCTTGGGAAGGTAAATTTACTTGGAAATTCACAAATGTAAACATGCTCCTTTTTTACCGTCCTGGGGAATGATTCCCTGGCCCCACCATCCCACCTCCTGGGAGGTTTCCAGGGGGCTCCACGCTGCAAAGGCTTTGCTGTCAGGTAGCTGAAAGGAAGCTCTTCTTTTTCACATATTATTATTTACCCAGAGTTCTCTAGGAGAAAACTGTCTTATCTTACCTTCCTGGGTGCAGGGACTTGCTGGCATCCTCAGAGGCCTCTGCTGGGCGGGTCACCTGTGCTTTCTGCTGGTGGGAAGGAGGGTGAGTGGCCGCCTTTTTCATGGGGCACACGTTGGCCCCTTGGCCTGCAGCGTGTCTGCACAACACGTTGCTTGAAACGCCCTTCCCTGCGGCAGGAATGTGGTTCTCGCCTTTGTGTGCTTTTCGTCCCTTCGTTTCAATACTGTTGATCCCTTAGTCCAATGCATTAAAACCGTCATTTACTTTATGTGGTTTCTTTTCTGTTCTCGCCGCTCCCCTTTGCACCTCCCTTCTCCGGATTATTAGATGAAATTTGCTTGTTGAAGCCTCCCGCTGACCTTATTTAGTGGCCACTCTTCGCGGAAACATTAACCCCAGCTGCTCTGTCTCCTTGTCATCTAAGACAAGAAATCTAAGGTGACACGGGGCCTCCGGGCCAGGCCTGGGGCTGAACAGGGCCACATTGTTCCCAGGGGAGGGAAACTATTTGGGGGGGAATAATTCTCTGGAGTTTATAGTTTTGTTACTAAGTGTGGACAGGAGTTGCTGTGCTCTGAGTTGTTTTTTGAGGCTCACATGGCAACTTGGAGTTTAGATTTAGATTTTCTCTCCTTCTGGTTTGGGATCCCGGCTTTGCCTTTCAAGGACAGGATGCTGCTTTGAGGACGGATGCTGTTCTTTCATGTGTGTGGACTGGCATCCACTGAGCACCAAAATAAGAAGTCAAGAGCCGGAGCCTGACCTCTCCTGACTTTTTAGCAGATATCTGTGCTTGTGTTAAGACTAGAGTCGATTGGTCCTGGGAATTAATAATGAGGTTGCATCCTTAGTTATTTTTACCTGCACCTATCGGTTCCTTTGCCTGCCTGCAGCCGCCGCTCTCACCCTGGCGTCCGGATCTGGACTGTTGCGACAGCCTCCTGACTTCTGGCCTGATGTTTCCCTCCCTGCAAATTTGACTCATTCATACAAGCCAGATTAATCCAACAGCTGAAGCGCTTATACCTTAGCTCTGAGTGTGCCACTTCCCTGCCAAGAGTATCTAGAATATCCTCCCTAGTCCAGAAGGGCGCCCTGACATTCAGGTCCTCCCCACTTCCTTTTCTACTCCTTCAGTACCCATTGCTCATGGTTAGAAATGTGATTGCTGTTGTCAGCCGCGTCACTCCTCAGGAGATGCCTGAGGCTAGCCCACGTGGGCGCCCCTGCTGAGACACACCTTTGCCTCTGGGTCAGTGTGCCGCTGCTCCATCTTTAGACACCCCGCTGGAACCCTGCTCCGGCCTCAGGGTGCAGCAGAGCGGCTCTCTTTCCTGGGCAGCCCCGCTGGTTTCCCCTCGCTGGCAGCACGTGCTCCTGTAGCTCTTACATCTCCCTCCTGAAGCCTGTGTCCCCAGTTGCTCTTTACGTACACACTGCTGAACTTTGACACCTGACACTTTCATTTCCCTTCTCGCCTCTGTGTGTGAGGATAGTGCTCAAATATTTGTGGAATCACCTTGGGTGTGGGGGTGGATATGTGTCCTCAGGAAGGCCCAGGGAAGCATTTTCCAGAGCACGCGGCAGAGCCTGTGCAGGCCCAGGCCGAGGAGGCATAGGCAGGGCTCCAGGCAGCCCGGTGCTGGGCCTGTGCTGCCCACCCTCCCGGGCTCTCCTGCCTCCCCTCCCGCTCACTCAGGGGCGTGTTTCCTCCCTTTCTGCATGTAAGAAGTTGCCATTTGAAAAGTTGAAGCAGCAACAGGCACTTAGGATTCTTACCTGTGGCCGTTCACTCTTGCCTTCCCCACTCGCACGGAGGAAAGGCGTTGGTTTGCTTTGTGCTTCTTCTTCATGCCACACATGGGTCCTGATTCTATGAGAAGTTTTTCACTTCCAGCCGCATAAACTTGGAAAGGTCCGTCTATTATCTCCATCTCACAGGTGAGAAAGTGAGGCTCGAACAACAAAGTAACCAGTCAGAGCAGAGTTGCGTGTGAGCGTAGGTGTGTCTGCTCCTGTGTCCGTGCTTTTTCCCATCGAGCTTTCTTCTGACCGGCTGAGCCCCGGGCGATTGATTATTTAGGTGCTGTCTACTCACCTGTTCTCGCTACCACAGTGTTTGCTAATATGGGACATAAAGGCCTAAAAGATTCAGCAGCAAAGGATGCTGACAGCTGTCTCATGCCTCCTCTTTTCTCCATTCTTTAAACCTGGTAGCCACCGGTAGTGCAAAGGCCCTAGAGGAGCACTTTGTACAGAAAGAGTAAAGATTAATACAGAAATAGTAACATCTTGCAAGCAATACATGTGTAATATAGAAAAATTTAAAAAATAAAAATGTTCTCGCAACCCTACACCCTGAGAGAGAACTGCTTTTAACATTTTTGTTGAACACTTTTCTATACTTCACATACTCTCTCTCAATATATTTATTTACTCTGTTTATTTGCAGACATGGGACTAGGTCAGCGGTCCTCAACCTGTGGGTCTCGACCCCTTTGGGGTCGAATGACCCTTTCACAGGGGTCGCCTAAGGCCATCAGAAAACACATATATAATTACATATTGTTTTTGTGATTAATCACTATGCTTTAATTATGTTCAGTTTGTAACAATGAAAATACATCCTGCATATCAGATATTTACATTACGATTCATAACAGTAGCAAAATTAGAGTTATGAAGCAGCAACGAAAATAATTTTATGGTTGGGGGTCACCACACCATGAGGAACTGTATTAAAGGGTCACGGCATTAGGGAGGTTGAGAACCACTGGACTAGGTCATGCATTGTGCTTACTCAGTGTCATAAATATCTCTTTAGACCAGTACATTGAGTGTCGTAGCAGCTCACAGATAGCTGCAGCCTGTGGTAGAATTATTATTTCGACGATGTTCCAGAGAAAGGCAGTGAAACCAGGGGAATGCAGGATGGCTGATTGACCTTGGTGCGAGGAAGGACAATTGTGGTTAAAAAATGCTGGTCAGGACCCACTCAGTGGATGTTCACCACCCATTCATTGTCTCAACTCTCAGTTTGAAGAGCACTGGCCCTGAGATCAGGCAGGACTGGAACTTGGGCAGAATTGGAGTTTGCAGGGGGCGTGTGGTGGGAGCTCTGAGCGTAGCCAGGGTTTGAGGAAACATTTGGAATTTGCATTAAGACCAGGAGCCTGAGAGCAGCGCTCAAGGTCATTACCAGCCAGTGGGTCCCACTGCCCAGAGCCGCCAGGATATGCTGTATCTCAGAAGAGGGGCTTTCTGCTCTGGTTTTAATTGGTTTTCCTGGTGCGGGAGGAAGTCCTGCAGGATGTCCAGACGTGGGCGATCGCAGCAGAAGAACCCCTGGGGAGGCTCACGGTTTCAGTAATAAAATTCCACGAATGAAGAGAGGATACAAGAGTTGGGCAAGGCCAAAGGCAATACGATTTTTTAAATAACACTGATTAGATTTTTACTCTACCCCAAGGAAATAAGATCCATTTATTTTAGAAAATGTGCAAACACCAAAAACACAGAGAGTGAAAAAAGATCCTTCACATTTTGCATGTGTCTTTGTAGTCTGTGTGTATGTGTGCATGTATCTATACCTTTAGATTAAGCCTTACATCTTATTTTATGACCTGCTTTTTGTAGCTTAATTCATCATGGAAATTTCTGATATTATTAAACCTTCTACTAGTATGTGATATTTTTTGATTTTATACTTTACTACATTGCATGGATATATCATAATTAACAATCACCCATTGTTGAACATTTAGGTTATTTCCAGTCTTTTATTGTCCTTCTAGCATAGTCATTGCTCATAACTTTTTTTCTCCTTAAAAAGTGTCTAGAAGTAAAATGGCTAAGTTAAAGGGTGGTTTGCACATTTTAAAGACATTGCTACACACATCCAGACTGTCCTCTGGAGAAGTTTTATCTGTTTCCGTTCTATCATCCTTGTATGAGGACTGCCCATTTCCTCCTACTCTGGCCCAGGGATTTATTTCTCATGATTTTGACTTTTTCTTTGTATTTACATCTTACTCAGTTTTTCCATGTATTTAAAACAGGCAGAGTCCTTCTTTGTCGTTTTGCCTCACCATATTGGCTAGAAATTTTATCATCACCGTCTGATTATAGGATTTTAAGACTTTGAATCATCAGCTTATAATCCCTGAGTTCTGCAGAACTTTAAAAATAGGTAAGTGTTGACTAATGTTAAGTCAGTGGTTGGCTGTTCTACAGATTCTTCTGTGGGGACTCCTTGTACCTGAGTAACTATGGTTTCACAGTGCAGTGAGTTCGGTCTCAGTCTGGCCATCTGGTCACTCATAGAATACACTTTCTGTGCCTGTCTCAGACTCAGTAAGTGAGGTTCTAGATTTTTACCTGGCGTATGAACCTGAGCTGTGAAATTGGTTTTCTCTGGCCTGTCTATTGCCAATATTTTTTAGGTACTCATAAATATAGAGCTTCTTTTCATGTCTAGTAAATAAGGTTATATCTTGGTATTAACAGTACTAAAGAAAGGTTATTTCTCTGTCTCAAGAGAAATTAAAAGTTCCACAGCTCAAGTTAAAAATCCCTTCTTTGTAAATGTGTGTGTGTTTTTTTTTTAACCCCCTCTATAATCTTCCTTTTTTTAAGGTTGAGGTTTGAAATCTTATGCTGTTGGAATGAAAATGTCTCCCCTCCACATGGTTGCTCTGGGTCTAGCACTTTCTCTGCGGCAACAAAAGAGCACAGAATGGGATGTGCTATGTTGTCCTCCGTGATAGGAATCAACACCTGGGAAAGAAGCCCACACATGGTATCTGCTTTGCTGTGGAATGAGAATAAGAAACATGGCAGAATAGTCCTTGGAAAGAAACTAAATGTGATTTATTTTTCTCTTTCTATAGACTAGCTTTCTTGTTGCAAGGAAACCTGTTTGTAGTGTGTTGAGTACCTGGGGACCTCATGCCCAGCGTTTGTGGACATTTTCCCCACACTCCACATGAAAGGGATTTGCAAGGGTCCCTTCTGTGTATGTGGACAAGCTCTCACTCAGATTGAGGTGAGAAGACTGTGTTGTGCTAAGGGGTTGGCCAGGGAGTAGCAGGAAGGAAGTGCCTCAGCCAGACTTTGGAAGTTTAAGACCTATCTCCTGGGAGCAGCCCCTGGAATGGAAAGAAGAGAAATATGCAACTTTATGCAGCAATTTGGAAACCAAAGCAGGTGGGAGTGATTTTCCCAGATTTCCTAGACACTTTGCTTGTTTATGCAAACCTGGAATTGTTCTGGGTGGAAGTGAGCGCCAATGACCTGAATGAAGACCACACAGAGCCTTGCAAAATGAAATCAGAGAATTCTGAAAGGAATGACTTGGTATATTTCAGAGTCAGGAGATAGGTCAGGCTGTTGTTAGCCTCTGAACCTGTTAGACCTTTCTTTTATCAGAGAGAGAGTGTGTGTGTGTGTGTGTGTGTGTTTGGATAGATAGGTCAGTCCATAGGTAGAAAGAGTACCTATACTAATAAAAGAGTAATATGCTAATTAGACCGGACGTCTTCCAGACGTCCTTCTGGACAAAGCCATGGTGGCAGGGCCCGAGGAAGAGGCAGTTAGAGATCAGGCCGCCAGCAGGGCAGGGCAGTTAGGGGGTGATCAGGCCGGCAGAGGAGCAGTTAGGGGGCGACCAGGCCGGCAGGCAGAGGCAGTTAGGGTGATCAGTCAGGCAGGCAGGCAAGCAGTTAGGAGCCAGCGGTCCTGGATTGAAGAGGATGCAGGCCGGGCTGAGGGCCCTCCCCGCGCCCCCCCCCCCTTTTCGTGCACTGGGCCTCTAGTGTATATATATATATAATAGTAAGCACTTACTATTGAATATTCTATAGAGAATGCTTTATTAAAGGTATATCTATACTTTTTAGTCATTCTCTCCCTTTCAGTCCTGAGGAAAATCCATGGGATTACATTTGTTTCCTCCTTTGAATTTGTTCTTAGGAGTGTCCAATTATGGGAAAAGTTGATCCCCATATCCCAGGCTACAAGAAATTCCCCAAAGAGCTTAAGTTACATATTGCTTATTTGCAACTTGATACCAATGAATCCAGCATGACTTGGCTAGATCATGCATACCTGCTACTGTCCTCTCCTGTGATTGGAGCTAGGTTAGGTGTGAAGAGAATTTCCTATTGTTTTGAACATCAGGAGATAGAAAGTCTTTGTTTTTAAAATCACTGTTCCTCACACAGAAGCGCCAAGATTAAAGCTTAAAAGAGTTTCCCCTTTTTCGGGTTGAGGGGCAGGGTGGTGTTTAGGCTGAGGGGGTGATCAGGGCCAATCAGTAGATCAATTGATGCTGCATCTTCTGTATTCATAATGCTATGCTGGCTTCTGGAGGGTTGAGGAGTTACAGATTGTCCTCACAGAGAGTTTATGTTTTCAAGGTAGTAGCAATATGATCAGAATCAAGTTATATGGTGTAGTATTTAGAGGCGAGGAAGGCCAGTAAAGATATGTGTTATTGGTGAAGTTCAAAGGGAAACAACAAATGTAGAGAGCATCTTCTTCCAATGGGACACAAAGGGCTGCTAATAGGTGTGATTCAGATCATGGAGTCGGAAGGTCAGCTGTGGAATTGCAGGTGCTGTGGGTGGTGTTTGAAGGGCACATGAAATGGGATATCATGGAGGGACCTAATGAAGTATGATCATGCAGGAAGGGTCTAGGGAGTGCATATCCGGTGAGAACAAAGAGCAAGTTCATGATGGGCTATTTATATTATTATTAATGATTAACACCTGGGCACTGTTCTGAGCATTTTATGTGTATTTTGTGTGTGTGTGTGTGTGTGTGTGTGTTGTTGTGTGTGTGTTTAAATTGACTTCAGAGAGAGGAAGGGAGAGGGAGAGAGAAAAAGAAAAATCAGTGATAAGAAACATTGATTGGCTGCCTCCTGCATGCCCCTTACTGGGGATTGCACCCGCAACCCGGGCATGTGCCCTGACCGGAATCCAACTGTGACCTCCTGGTTCATAGAGCAACGCTCAACCACTGAGCCACACCGGCCTATGTGTATTTTTAAATCCTCCCAACAGCTGTCTGTGACAGAGGTGCTATGATCACTCCAGTAACAGATGAGGACATGGAGGCACAGAGGAGATAGGTGATTTATTTAAGGCTACATCATAGGGGGTATAGTTGGGATTTGAAACCAGGTTGTCTGGCTCCAGTGCTCCTAACTACTATGCTGCCTGCTTTGATAAAGGTGAGGGAAGTAGGAAGAGGTTACAAGCAAGAGAAGTTGTTGGGGAGAAAGAAAATTCTGAGATCAGGCTTGTGGGGGTAAGGAGTGGGTTTAAGTCCGGGGGATGCAGGGTCCACTTGGTGACCATACCAGGAGTTAGTGATACAGAGGGACGTTAGAGCCTGTCCTGGAAGTAAGAATGTAAAGCTAACAGTCTAGAGGCCCTGCTGTGTGCTGGGCACTGGGGATAGAGCAGTGAGAAAGGCAGGTAAGGTCGCTGCTCCCATGGAACTTCTATTCCAGTGACGGTAACAGACAATAGGAAAGCCACTCAATAGAGAAGATAATTGTGGGTTGTGGTACATGCTGTGGAGGAGCCAGGAGAATGATGGGCGTTCCTGGGCAGGGCCCATATGACATAGGGGGACATAGGGAAGATCTCCCTGAAGAAGTGATGTTTGGTCCATGGTCTGAAGCACGGGGAGAACTGAGGAAAGCTCATTCCAATCTGCAGGAATAGGGACAGTTCTGGGAATGGAAATGAGGTGAAAGTGGCCCCAGCAGAGTGGGCGTGGTGGGCTTGGTGGGAGATGAGGTTGAAGAGGAGGCGGGACTCAGTCAGACTTGAGGACCTTGGTGAAAAATTTCTCTTGTTTTCTAAGTGTAGTGGGAAGTTAACATTAAGTAGCTGGGTGGCAGGATCCTGTGGGAGATCCAGGGTGCTAAAGAGGGTTAGGCAGGGGCAGGGAGGTGAATAAAAGCAGAGGGAAAACTGATGGGGAAAGTACCTTTAGGGTGCTTCTCTCCCAAATGGTATGTTGGAAGATGGCATCGCAGCAGACAAGGCCTTTCTGCCTGGGGAACGATGACCCTCACCTCAGGTAGAGCTTCTTTGTGTTCAGGTTATGACCAGAATTCACAGCAGCAAGACTTCACACCTACCTTTTAACCATTTAATTGCCAGTTTACACACACACACACACACACACACACACACACACACACGGCGAAAGTAGGTTTACAGTTATTCGTATGGAAAATCCAATAAAATAAAATCCTAATATGCAAATTAACCGAATGGCGGAACGACTGGTCCCTATTATGCACACTAACCACCAGGGGGCAGACGCTCAACACAGGAGCTGTCCCCTGGTGGTCAGTGTGCTCCCACAGGGAGAGCACCGCTCAGCCAGAAACTGCACTCATGGCTGGCGAGTGCAGCCACCCCTGCCTCCGCAGCAGCGCTAAGGACCCCTCATGGGGAGCGGGCCTAAGCTGGCAGGTGGACATCCCCCAAGGGGTCCTGGACTGCGAGAGGGCACAGGCCAGGCTGAGGACCTGCCCCCGCTTACCCCCCAGTGCACTAATGTCGTGCATCAGGCCTCTAGTAATATAATAAATGATAATACAAGAATAAAATCTGTGTTTTGTATACTCACAACTGTAAATCTACTTTTATCCCACCCTCTGTATATACACAAGAGCATATGAGCCTAGAGATTAAGCAGCTTTTGTTTGTTTGTTTTTATAGGCATTGGGATTTTTTAAAACGTTACTTTATATGTAATAGATACTTTTGATATGAGGAGCAGAAAACACTGGAAATACTTTAATTATCTTCTCTATTTACTGGATGACTTTCTTATTCCTAAGTTGGAGGCACAATGAATTGCCCACTCAGTATCCATATCTTGCTCTGTTTTTGCAAGAGACCTGGATTTAATTCAGGGTGGCACAGTGACCAGCCGCAGACAGTAGACTGTGATGGTGTAAGCCAACATACCAGTCCTGGCCCCTGACTTCCTAGCATTCCACTAGCTAGTGGCCATGTGACCTCTGTCTGGCCAGCGAGACCTAAGGGTAAATCCACAGGGATGGAGGTAGGGTTTCTGGGAAAGCATTTATTGTCCTGATAAAACCTGACAAATGAGCCTGTCACTGCCCTTCGTTGCTTTCCTCTGCTTTCTGCCTTGAATGCTGATAAGATTCCCGAATGCACAGCAAGCAGTCCTCTTGTCACCCTGAGGTGATGAGCCTGAAGGACAAGCTGAGAGCATCATGGAGAGATAATAGCTGCTCGGACACTGTTCCTGTTGAATGGACACCAGCACCCCGGCCTTCCAACTACTTTCTGTCGTTAGTTAGGTGTCTGACACTTAAGGCCGAATACAGTACTAACTGAAGTGAATGGGAAAATGCAGATGTAATAAGCTGTTTCCTGTGTGCTTTGGTGGCTTCATAAATGTTCCTGGATGTTTAGTGTGACCTTTCGCCTGTGTGTAAACAGTCTCTGAAAAAAGAGTTCTAACTCATGTTAAAAGTTGCTCACAGTTGCAAGTGATGAGTTGTGGACCTAGAAATGCAATTTTCACAATAAATGGACTTGTCTGCGTGAACCTGCTGTAGCACGTACCACAGAGTGTATTTCATGGCCAGTGTCTTCCTTATGGCCTTTTTTATGATAGTCTTAGTCAATATTCTGGTGAACTACATTGTGTATATTTATGGCTCTATAGGAAGCAATAGCAATACTAGGGGTAATAGCGTAAATAGTCTGATTTCTTAAAAATGTGAAGCTCCAACAGGCTTTATTGGACTTCAGGGTAATGGTATTATTACATTTTCTGCTGCTTCTCAAACTTTTTATGGCTAAGTTCCACCCTGGCAATTTCAAGAAATTTGGGGGGCTGGTTTTGTACTTTTATGGAAAACTATCCTGTAATTCTCAATTGCTGAAAAGAGGGGTAGGGGGAATTAGTTTGTATTTTCTTTTTTTATTGTCTTGGACTTAGTGCAAACACTTAGTGTATTGTTTTCCATGGGAGGGATAGAAATGGCTCTGTAGTATGCATCATGGAGATAATGTAAGGTATAAAATGAAAATTGGCCCTAGATGGTTTGGCTTAGTGGATAAAGCGTCAGCCTGCGGACTGAAGGGTCCCAGGTTTGATTCTGGTCAAGAGCACATGCCCAGGTTGCGGGCTCAATTCCCAGTAGGGGCCATGCAGGAGGCGACCAATCAATGATTCTCTCTCATCATTGATGTTTCTGTCTCTCTCTCCCTCTCCCTTCCTCTCTGAAGTCAAGAAAAATATATTTAAAAAAGAAAAGAAAATTGTCTTCTAAGCTGTTAGGAAAATAGGGACTGTAAGTCATAGGGTCAACAAATTGTAAAGAGAAAGGGATTTTAGACATTATCTAGTAAAAATCCTACTTTTTTCATAACCTCAGAACTTGAGACCTAAAATATTTTCAGTCATTTATTTAAAAAATAAAAATACATATGACTACCCTGTGCATCTTGAAAGACTGTTCCATAGGAATGAGGAAACATTGTGCAGCCATAAGGACCTAATATGCCATCTGTTGTGATGCCTCGTTTTACAAATAAGAACTGAAACCCTAAGAGGAGAAAAGTTAGGAGCAGGAAGTGACTATTGGGCAGGGACAGGGCCACCAAACCTGCTAGATGTGTTTACATCTTAGGTGCTGCCTGCTGGAATTCTTGATGGCAGTGCCTTAGGTGGGATTGGTGTTTTTGTTGTTGAGAGCTGTTGATGTTTGTTTTTGTTTTTTAAGTTCTTTATTGTTTAATGTATTGCATAAGTCTCCTTTGTCCCCCATTGACCTCTCCCCGGGTGCCCTCAACCCCCAGCACATGCTCCCCCCCCCTATTTGTGTCCATTGGTTATGCTCATATGCATGCATACAAGTCCTTTGATTGATCTCTTACTTCCTCATAGGTTGGACAGTCTATTTGATGCTTCTATGTCTCTGGTTCTATTTTTGTTCATCAGTTTATGTTGTTCATTATATTCCACAAATGAGTGAGATTATATGATATTTATCTTTCTCTGACTGGCTTATTTCGCTTAGCATAATGCTCTCCAGTTCCACCCATGCTGTTGCAAATGGTAAGAATTCCTTCTTTTTTACAGCAGCATAGTATTCCATTGTGTAGATGTACCACAGTTTTCTAATCCACTCATCTGCTGATGGGCACTTAGGCTGTTTCCAAATCTTAGCTATTGTAAATTGTGCTGCTATGAACATAGGGGTGCATATATTCTTTCTGATTGGTGTTTCTGTTTTCTTGGGATATATTCCTAGAAGTGGGATTACTGGGTCAAAGGAAGTTCCATTTTTAATTTTTTGAGGAAATGCCATACTGTTTTCCACAGTGACTACACCAGTTTGCATTCCCACCAGCAGTGCAAGATGAGGGTTTCACAGGCAGTGATAGGAGGCAGGGCATCCAGGCAGAGCAGATGATAGAAGCATGCAAGTGGAAAACTTTTAGTGGGGTCAGTAAAGAGGATGCAACCCAGTGTGGTGCCCCTTTGAGATCAGGAGATAGAGAAAGGGCTTACGTCCATAGCAGTCAGGGGCAAGTTGGGGCTAGTTCAGGCCAGTTTGGGCCAGTGAAGGGAGGGTCTTGAGATCTATCAATAAAGTTAGAATTTTATTTGGTAGCCAGTGGGGAGCTCCTAAAATGATGATGATGATGTTGTTGATGATGACTGTGGTAACTAACATATCACACTGATTGTGTGCCACCACTATTCTTGGTGCTTCATGTGCCCTCACCCGTTTAATTCCCACAAGCCTTTCATGTTGGTACTCTATCTCCAGTTCATAGTTAAGGAAACTGAGGCACACAGAGACACCCATAGGCAGTGATGGAGACAGAATTCAAACCCAGGTGGTCCGGCTCTAGAGTCCCCTTTTTGATGATCTGTAGTGTGGGTATGGCGCTGATAAAAGTGGTGGATTCTCTTGGGAAGATGAGTTGGGGGATTCTCTTGGGAAGATGACTTGGTAGGAGTGTGCAGGAGGACAGGGGTGAAGGCAGACGGGCAATCAGGAGGTGGATTGCAGGCCTCCAGGAAGGTTCATAAAAGCTTGACTTAGGTGATGACTGTGGCAATGGAGGGAGGAGAATATAGATGCCAGGAACCTCTGAGCATGAATTAGTGGTACCAGGCCCCCAGTTGGACGTGGGAACTAGGACATCACTTGGATGTCTGCCTAACTGGGTTAGGGAAGTTGAGAAGAAGATATGGTGGGAGCATGATGGTTTATTTTTGCAGAGCTCTCTTTTCTCATTGTGATCAACTAGTGCAGTGGTTCTTAACCTGGGAAAACTATCTAGAGAAAAGATCCATGGTTGTGTAGCCTAACAAACATCTGAGTTTATGGACCCTCCCCTGCTCATCCGTCTTAGCATGGCATTGAGTCCACAGTAGATCTGAACAGTGTTTCTTGATAGTTTGTGACCTTAAAGGCACTTGTCCTCTTCCCAGTTTAAGAATATTGGGTGTGAGAACAGGAGAAGCGATGGGTGTGGTCTTGCATTTGGGGGCACCTTTGTTTCAGCTTCCCTGCCAGTGACTCTTGCCTTCCGCTTTCCTGTCTGCCCTTCCGTTTCGGCTAGGAGAGCCGATCATGGCTAGAGATAGAGGCCCTTGGTTCTCTTTGTGAATGGTCATTCTGTGTTCAGGGCACGCCCTGTTCCTGGTGGCGGCCTCAGCCTGCCTGTCAGCCTGAGGACATTCCCCCCGCCCCCTGCTGCCTTTCTGAAAGATGTGCTCCTGGTGGGGACTGTCTTCTCGGAGACCTGTCTGCAGGACCAGCTGAAGGGCCGGGGACCAGGAGGTTGTTTCAAGATCAGTAGCTGATGATACTCTTGTGGGGAGAAAAAATCCTGGCATCGATGAGAGGACATTGAGATTATAATTTGGGTGTGTGTTTTCCTCCCATTTCTGCAGTCTGGGACATTTTTTCCCCTCTCCTTTTCTTTGTCTCCTTCTTCTTTCCATCCTTTCATTCTTCCCTCCTTCCTTCGATCATTCCTTCTCCCCCTCTCCCTCTTTTATTAAAATCAGAGGAGTTAATTGTACAGGGTCAGTAAATGGGACTGCACCTATTTTTGTCTTTGATTATGGTTTTTCATCTTTTTTTATGTTTTTTTAAATTGATTTCAGAGAGAGGAAGAGAGGGAGAGAGGGATAGAAACATCAATAATGAGAGAATCATTGATTAGCTGCTTCCTGCATGTCCCCTACAGGGGGTCAAGCCCATAACCTGGGCATGTGCCCAGACCCAGAGTCAAAGTGTGACCTCCTGGTCCATGGGTTGACACTCAATCACTGAACCACACCGGCTGGGCAGATGGTTTCTCATCTTGCTTTGGGGGGCGGGGGGAAGGTAGCACTGGGGAGTCACATAAGGATTGGTTGCCCATGGGATTATACAGCCGTGCACTATTCTGGGCACAGCTATCCAGGAAAGATGCGGGGAATTAGAGGACTTGGCTCACTCTGTCCTCAAGCTCCTTAAAAAACCCTGGAAAGACAATATGTCTGTGTGGATCCCAATTCTGGTTCAGCCACTGGCAGAATGTCCATGCACGTGTTCTCTAATCTCTCCTCTGCAGGTGGGGGTTGGTCATATTTACTGGAAGGGGTGTCATGCTGAACAAATGGAAAACACATCTAAAAGGATACTGACCACGTCTCTTATCTCCCTGTTTCATGTTAAAAATTTCTGGGGATTGTACCTTAGAATGATCTCAGAAATACTAGAGGGAGAAGGGGGAATATGTGTTAAACTGATTTGTGCATGTTTATTCCATTTCTGCTTCGTGACCATGGGAGGTAAATATTTTTTCAGTTATGAGATGAGAGAACTGAAGTTCAGAGAGGTTGAAAACAAGAGTTCCACCACCTGCTCGATGCGTGGCCTCGGGCAGTTATTTAGTCTCTCACTGCCTGTTACCTCGTCTCTAAAGTGGAATATGGTAGTTCCCTCCTCACAGGTTGGTTATAAGGATTGGGATGGTTAATATGTATAAAGTCTTAAGACAATGCCTGGTGAATAGTAATGTGATGTGAGTATTAGACATTATTATCATTAAGAAAATTGCTAAGTGTCTTTTAAGCCATGGTATGGTGAAATTAGGATGGATGCATATACATAAGGTGTTGAAATGGGATTTAACTGTCATTGTTGAAACACAGCGTGGGTTTGGTTTTCATGGTGAGGGGTTGGGGAACTGAGGTTGGAAGCATCAGGAAAAGTCCAAGGGGGAGAGGAGGAAGGATTTCAGGAATGTGGGGAGAAAAGGAGGTCCAGAGATCATTGGGGGGCAGGGCAGAAGGAAAGTTCTGTGTTGCTTTTGTGATGTGGCTGAAGAGAAGCCATTTATGACTGCCTGGTTCTGGAGAGTGATAAATTGTAAATGGGATCTTTGGAGTCTCTGTTTCACCCAACTCTGGAAGAGGCAGTAGCATAGAACTGAAACTAAGGATTCTGGGATGAGGAGACCAGGCTTGGAGCCAAGGCTGCTGCCTATGAGCTGCCTGATGTGTTGCAAGTTTCTTCACCTCCCTATAGCTCGGTAGAATGAGGAGCATGGTGGTGCCTACCTCCCAGGACTTGTGGGGCTGAAAGAGCTTGTGCACTCTGTTCATGATTAGCTCACAGGAAGCCCTCAGCAGCTGTTACTTAATGTCACCCAGGGCTTACTATTATCCCCTGGGCTTTGGTTAGAAATTCAGGCTGAGTAGGCAAGCCATACGTGATGACGTTTCAGAGCAATGCCCTTTCTGGATGAATCTCAGCCAAGACCATGAAAGATACCAGACTCCTATCACTATCTCAGCCAAGAAGCTGGACTCTTGAGTTGCTTTTGAGGTACACTTTTGTCTCCCTCTCCCCCCCCCCCAAATTGTCTTGGAGCTTAAAGGAGAGCAGAAATGGATATAGTTTCTGCTGTTGGGTTTAAAACATCTAAACCCTCATTTCCATTCCCTCAGATTTTTTTTTAAAAGATATTTTTTTATTGATTTCAGAGAGGAAGGGAAAGGGAAAGAGAGAAATATCAGTGATGAGAGAGAATCTCTGATAGGCTGCCTCCTGCAAGCCCCACACTGGGGATTAAACCTGCAACCTGGGCATATACCCTGACCGGGAATCGAACTGTGACCTCCTGGCTTACCCACTGAGCCACACTGGCCAGGCCATTCCCTCGATTTTTAATTCTTAATACTGCACAAGAGACTCTTTCATCAAGCAACAAAACAAAATCTATAATAATAAAAGTATAATATGCAAATTGACTGAACGGCCGAACAGCTGAAAGACAGTCTGGACAACCACACTATAACACCCAATGGCGCCAGGCCAGCCAAAGCAGGTGCGATGCAATTGGTCAGGGGGCCCCGCCATTTCCCCATGATCGCCCCACAGAGGGAGGCCCAGGTCACTGGCCAGCAGGGTCACCAATCAGGGCGTTCCGCTATTGCCCCAAAGAGGGAGGCCCAGGCCACCAACTGGCAGGCTGTGGTGGGTGGGCGGGGCCTCCCTCTGCGGGGGTGATCCATTGTGGAGCCCAGGCCAGGTGGGCAGGGCCTACCTCTTTGGGGCAACCGATCGCAGGGCTTCAGGACTGCGAGAGGGCGCAGACCAGGCTGAGGGAATTACCCACCTCTCCAAGTGCACGAATTTCATGCACTGGACTTCTAGTTCTATTATAAACTAACAATTTTGCATTTACAGTCTTTGTTATAAGAGATTTGTCTCATTATCTCATTCATTCTCACTACTTAGACAGGATAGAGGAATGCATAATGGGCTTCTCTTCAAAAAATTAACGTGACACAATCACAATTGAAAAGTCAAATCCCATGTGTCCTGACTTCATTCCAGTGCTCCTTCCCCAGGGCTCTGTTCCCCCTCAGCCTGCCTTCTTGCTTCTGTTAATAAGGCCCAGCAGGGGGTCCCATACTGTCACGGAGGCAATTACCCTTGGAACAGCTTCTCTTTTTAATGTAGGCATCACCAAATGACCTGTGTCAGCTCTGTGGGCAAACTCAAGATCCTGCCTTCAAAAACGCATGCATCCTATTCAGATGAAATCATTTTCCTTGGCCAATTTAACAAGATCCTTGCTCTCGTTCGTTTCCTTTAATTATCTTGTTAAAAAAAGAACGGGGGAAGACCATCTGCTTTGTGAGGCCCGCTCATCTCCTGTGTTTTCCCTAATAGATATATGAGGGCCCAGTTAAACAAATTAAGGCTTCATCTCATTCTTGTTTAGGATTTTTCTGTTTGGTGCTTTTTGCCTCACTGCTATCGGCTTTTCTTGGTTGTATATTGGGGATGTCTTGGAGTGTAGATTTTATGAAAAGGTGTTATCTTCGTTCCAGAAATTGCAGGCCCTGTGAGCCATTTTCCATATAGTGCCAAACTGTCACAACCGGGTTCTTTGCTTTTTTTAATCCCTTCCTCTCACTATGAGAAATCCTATTCTCTGAGCTATAGAGTAAAATCTATCAAACATAACATGGAAAGTAGACGGCGGTGTTTGCTGTCTTCCTATTCACAAACTCTAAATCTAGTCTTCCCTAGCAAAACTCAGCTTTATCACTTTTTACACCGGAACCTTCATTTATGAATAGGAGACATACGCAGTGAGGGTAGGGAGGGGTGGGGGTGCTATTCTTCCTTTCTTTATTTTAAAAACTATATGGTATGTACATTTATAACTTCATGTACAAACTTTATTTCTATCAAGTTGAAAATAACTCTTGCTCTGAACATGAAAATGCTTCATACTCAGTATAAAAAATTTACATAAATCATCAACATATAAAACATTAGAAGGCATTTTTCTAAATCCTGCCACTCAGAGATTATTGCTGTGAACATTTTGATTCACTTTTTCTACTTATTCCATTATGAACTATTTATTAAATATCTGCGATGGCCTGACCAGTGTGGCTCAGTGGTTGAGCGTCGACTTATGAACCAGGAGGTCACAGTTCGATTCCAGTCAGGGCACATGCTGAGGTTGCGGCCTCAGTCCCCAGTAAGGGGTGTGCAGGAGGCAGCCAATCAGTGATTCTCTCTCATCATTGTTGTTTCTATCTCCCTCTCCCTCTCCCTTCCTCTCTGAAATCAATAAAAATATATTTAAAACAAACAAAAAAAAGTCTGCCATGTGCCAGACACTGGAAATCCTAGCTAATAAAAGACAAAAAAAGTGTAATTAACCGTACCTCCACTACGCTTCCCATTGGCTAATCAGGGTGATATGAAAATTAACTGCCAAGAAAGATGGCGGTGAATTTGCATATGTAGGTGCCAAGCTATGGAGTGAAGCCGGCTGGCCCCGGGCAGGAGCAGCGAGCGAAGGCTGGCGTGGCAAGCGAAGAGCAAAGAGGGGGCTTAGCTAAGGCTTAGCGCATACTCTCTGGTGGCCCCACAGCAGGGCATCCTGGCACCCTCCTGACAGGAGGGCGGCCGGGAGAGCCGAGTGGGGCAGGGGCTGCAGGGAGCCATGGAGGGGCAGAGCGGCCGGAGCCAAGTTCCCGGGGGTCTGAGGAGAGTGCTTGACAGGAGCCCGGACTGCAAAGAAGGAAGAGAAAGTGGCCACAGGGAGCTCTTCCAATCCCCCTGCACGGACACCCTACCGCAGCCCCTATACCCCCAGGGGGACGGGGAGGCTGACCAGACAGGAGAAGACCCAGCCTTGGGGGTAGCTGCAGCCCGTATCTCTGACTCCCAATCTCTTCCCCTGCCACCCCCGCCAGGGGCACCCACAACAATAGCACGCCTGAGACAACCCGTCAGCGCCCCCGAGGCACCCGAGGCCCGTGTCCTGCCACTGCTGGGCCCCCCCGCTGGGGCCAGGCACGCCTCTCCTCCCTACAACTCCAGACCCGGGTGAAGGCAGGCCTAAGCGGCCCCTCAGGGTCAGACTCATCCCCCCCCAACACCCCCTCCCTGACAGCAGTGGTGCCGTCTCTGCAGCAGAAGTGCACTGAACCTTGCGGGGGGTGCGGCTAAACCCGCCCTCCTAGCTCACTAAGCCGTCAGTTGGACATCCTCCCAGGGCTCCCAGACTGTGAGAGGGCACAGGCCACACTGAGGGGACCCCTCCCCCAGTGCACGAATTTCGTGCACCGGGCCTCTAGTCATAATAATAAAAGGCCAGAGGCGTCACGACCAAAATGACCAAATGACCGGTCACCATGAAGTGCATGGAGCACCTCTCGGTCTCTCCCCCGCGGCCCACAGGCTCCGATTGCAGCAAGGCTGGTGGCCGGTGGGTGCGCAGGTGGGCAGGGCGGGTGTGAGTGGGTGGGGCCACGCGATTTGGCACACTGGGCCTCTAGTCTATAATAATAAAAGCATAATATGCTAATTAGACCAGACAGCCAAACAACCTTCCAGACATCTTTCTGGACGACCTTCCGGATGAAGCCACGGCTGCGAGGGCCGAGCCCCTTGCACGAATTTTGTGCATCGGGCCTCTAGTATATTCATAAATGAAACAGACATAGTCCCTGCCCTCATGGGGCTTTTCCAAATGGGGAGACCGAGCCATTAAATAGATGATATAAATTAATTTAACACCAATACACCTGGACTTATGATGAGGTTATGTCCCAGTAAACCCAGAGTATTTGAAAATGTAGTAAGTCAACAATGCATTTAATACACCTAACCTACCAAACATCATAGCTTAGCCTAGCTTACTTTAAACATTCTCAGAACACTAATTAGCCTACAGATGGACAAAATCATTTAACACACTGCCTATTTGATACTGAAGCATTGAATATCTCATGTAGTTTATTATACATATCACTTTCGCATCATTATAAAATAAAAACATTGTAAGTTGAACTATCATAAGTTGGGGACTGTCTGTATATTCTAATGCAGATGTATGTTGTTCTTTCATGTCTTGTATAATTTTAAAAATAATCTATTTTACCTTATTTTGAAATAATATATTATAATTTTAATTGTTTAAGGACATGTCTTTTTGTCATGGTTTCATTGTAAGGATATCAATCTGTTCATTATTCTTTTTTTAATTATATGGAATTTAATCTTGTTAGTGTTCTGTAATTTCATACAACTTAATACCATAAAATTTTTCTTAAATTTAAGAAAGAATAACACTATACATGCTGTTTTTATTCCAACTTTTTATTATGACAAGTTTTCAAACATACTGAAAAGTTGAAAGCACTGTGTGGAATTCCAATATGCTCATCATATTTTTTATAGATAGATTTTTCGTTCAATAATATTTAAGAGAGGGCCTTCTACATTAACTACATATAGAAACAATCTCACTTTTAAATGATGAAATCCATTTCACTGTACAGATGTGATATTTTATTTAATTTGTTTCTTATTGACAGGCATTTTGCTTGTTTCCGATTTTGCTCCTAGTAGAAGTAATGTTGCTTATATGTCCTTATGAAAAATTCCTAAAATGACTGTCATGAGATGTTCTCATGTGCAAAGCATACGTGGTTGTAGGTTTTGAATGAACAACAGTATAGATCAAGATGCAGTCTCCTTTCAGGAAGACAGCCCCATGTAATCTGGGGCGGGCATACTTCTTCCACAGACAGTAGATGCGGGTTAGCAGAGGGGAAAGGGTTGGGAGGAGGGGGAATGAAATGGGTAAAGGGGGGGGTCAATATATGGTGACAGATAGAAACTAAATGTTTGGTGGTGAGCATGCTACAGTGTATATGGATATTGAATTATAATGTTGTACACCTGAAACTTATATAATGTTATTAATCAATGTTACCTCAATTTAAAAAAACAGAAATTTAACATTAAGAAAAAGAACTTGCTTCCCTACAGCGGGATTCTCACATAGCATCAGCCCTCCCCTGCACTGATTTCGGTTTAATCCGAGTGGCTCTTCTTTTATATCATTTTGGTTGTTGTGGGTATAATTACAGTATCACTTACCTGTTGCCACAATAATGCTGCATAAGGAACCACCCCCACATTTAGTGACTTAAACCATAGTCATTAGTATCTACAGGATGGCTGAGTGATTCTTACCATCTCTGCTGGGTTTACCCATGTGCTTGCAGTCGGCCGCAGGTATAGTGTGCAGGTCTTTGCAACGCTCTCACGTGTGTTTGATGGTCAGCTGGCTTAGTTAGGCTGGTCTAAGACGGCCTTGGCCAAGAGGATTCAGGGGTCCTACCCAAGTCTCCAACCTCCTTCCAGCAGCCCAGCCTGGGCGTGTTCTGGAGGTAGTAGCACAGATCTTTTCTTTCTCCTGGGGGCTGGAAACGGGCCATGCTTTTCAAGCTTCTGTGTCATCTCATTTGCTAATAACCTAGTGACCAAAGCAAGTCACACAGCTAGGTCGGAGCCAGTGGGAAGAGACTGCAGTTAGCGAGCAGGGAACCAGGTCACAGAGAAGATGTTGAGTAAGGCCATTAATGCAGGCCGCCCTCCATTGCTACCCAGCAGCATATTTTAAGCTAGCACTTCTTAGAAGCATTAGACATTGCTGTTATTTCAAAACTGCAGCTGTTTTGCCTTTGAAATATGAAAAGTGAGGACCAAGTGTTTGCTTCATTTAAAAAATGGCTTGTTAAGAGTTATAAAGGTAACTCATGCATGGAAAAACTCACTTTCATTGTTCTATCTTGAAAATATTTCTGTTCCAGTTGGTGTTTTCCCCTGGGTTTCATTTCTGGATACAGGGTTTTCCCTTCTGTGCATCTTTTTCTTTGTTTGATACTGTTTTAGGACTTGATTTCGAAATCTGGCTTTGAGAACAATGAATCAAGAAAGATGAAGAGCTAGATAACTATGTATAGGGTCAGATGGGTACTACTAGTAAACTTACCTGGGTGATGACTTCCTAAGGTATATAAATACCTAGTCACTATGTTGTGTACCTGGAACTAATACAATATCAACTGCAATTGAAAAACAAATTTAAAAAGCCAAACAAACAAAAAGTGCAGTGGCATTTATAAAAAAAAAAGAAGGTAAAGAGCTGGAATCATAAATGAAACTCCTTAATGTTGCTTTTCCTTAAGCTGTAGACATTACAGACAGGATTAGATCCCTGCACCTATTGCTTTTTCTCTACCGTAAGTCAGAATAAGTGGTACATTTAGGCTCTTCCAGAACAGTGATTCTCAGCAGCAGCTATGCAGCACCAGGTGTGCAGATGGCAGGAAATTGTTACTAGTAATTACATCTCAAAAGTTTTCTTAAAAATCAAGTTTATTCCCGTAGAGTGCGATATTATATGCCACGCCTCTCTCTGCTCTGCAGAAATAAACCACTGAAATAAAAATTTGCATATACATACTCACTAAACACTCTTCATTGTGTATGCATCATAAAGTTACACATACCTTAGTCGTTTAACGGAAACTGTGTGTATTGTACTAAGTAGGCAACTTAAAGGATTTTTTCAAAGTAAGTTTGTTGTCGAGTTTTGCTTCATTTTTTGACTTTGGAACCCCCCCCCCCCCCCCAC
>NW_005369827.1:1911588-1988079 GCF_000412655.1 Myotis brandtii | reverse complement strand
CCAGAGTGAGCTAAAATTTCACACACTTGTTCTTAATTGTACTTCATTTTACTGTCATGAGCTATAAGGAAAAAGAGGACTTAGGTTTTGCTTGTCAGCAAGAGAGCCCCTTTGTTTGTAGTTTAACTGGTTATCAGGATGTTGGACATAAACTTCAAAAGAATTATAATGTGGCAAGAAGTGTCTTGCAGAATTAATTGATTCAGGTAATCTGAGTCAACTTCAAGAGAAAGAGTCCTGACAAGCATGACATAGAGGTCACGAGTCTGCTTTTTGGAGGCAAAGAGATGTGGGTCCTGCTACCAGATTTGTCACTTGTCTTCCATGTGACCTTGGACAGGTTGCCTAACCCCTGTGCCTCAGTTTCCCCATTAGTAAACATGATGTAATAATAGTACCTCTGTCATGGGGTTATTGGAAGTGATAATCCTTATAAAGTTCCTACGTAGCACCATGCCCAGTACCTAGTATAAGTGCTCAGTAAATGTTAGATGGGGTGGGTACTGACTGGAAGAAACCCTGCTCCTCTGACGCAGCCGCTCCATTTTATAGATCTGGATAGAAATTAAGTTCCTCAGGGGAAAATGTTTAAACCCTTAAAGTGAGATTGAGTCACTGTGAATTAGGAGACAGGTCTAATCCTGGAATGCAATGTCTACTTAAAAAGTATTTATCCACTAATACACCCTGTATAGTTTCAAGAGCAAGGGTAAGACGGTAGTTTTTGACAGCCCTGTCTGTGCTCGGCAGTTACGATAATGATTTCAGTAATGACAGAAAGTTTTCATTATAATTGCAGTGCTTAGCTCCATTCTTGGACTCAGCTTATCCTTTGTGAAACATTTTACAAGACAGCAGGACAGGGCAGGGAAAGAAGATGGAGGGTGTAGCCCGCCTACGTTTATTGAATACTCAGGGTGAATGTGCGAAGGTCTCCAAGAGACTTTGCTTTTCTTCAGAAATCTTACAACCTCTTTGAGAAAACAGGTCATGTGGGTAAGAGAAATAATAATTATAACAATAGTAAGAGCAGTTACCTTTATTGAATGTTTGGCACTAAGCAAAGCAAGCAAGCCACCTGTCATATCTCATTTGGTTCTCACTGTCACTGTCAGATTGCTGGTAACCACAATTTGCAGTTGAATAAGACACACTTGCGACATTAGTATTGGTTCACAATCATATAGAACCTAAGTGTTGAACGGGTTAAGGAGAGGAAGCGATAACTCTGGGCTGAGGTTAGACTTTTCAAAATTAAGGGTTGGAGGTATCTACAGGACCCATTACTTGCATTTTTGGGGATGGAGACCAGAGATGGTAAGTGTCTGGCAGTACTCAAGACAAATCTGTGTAACAAAGAATGTCTCACTCTGCAAAGCTTGCAAATATTGTACCAAATATTCTTGTAGGTTCGACTCCTGATCAGGGCACCTGCCCAGGTTGCGGGCTCGATCCCCAGTAGGGGGCATGCAGGAGGCAGCCAATTAATGATTCCCTCTCATCATGGATGTTTCTATCTCTCTCTCCCTATCCCTTCCTCTCTGAAATCAATAAAAATACATATTTTTAAAAAGACTGAAGCTTGGGCTATCATATAATACATTGAATAAATATATAATTTCAAATTTATATACTAGTATTGGTGTCTAATGGGGAAAAAAGTAGATAGCATATTATACCAAAATAAGAAACAAGTCGGTATTGAATTTATTTATTCACTCCTTTGTTTAAGTTTTGTGCCATTCCAGGACACAAAAATGCTATTGGAAAGGAAACTGTTGTTGCTAGATTGCTTCACTTGTGCAGTTCTAAGCTTTGTTTTAAAATCACAACTGCATTCTTTTGTTTTAAATTTATGAGAGAGAGAGAGAGAGAGAGAGAGAGACTCTTTGATTTGTTGTTCCACCAGTTTATACATTCATTGGTTGCTGCTTGTATGTGCTCTGACTGGGTATCAAACCCGCAGTCTTGGAGTATGAGGACTACACTCTAACCAACTGAGCCACCTGGACAGGGCTAATCACAGCTGTATTAATGAGGAGCTTGTAGGGCCTACCCTGTTTCCCAGGTGCCTTTGAACTCATATGTGGTTTTTCAGGAAGCAAAGGCACTTGTTCTGAATGCCAGCCAACCTTCTCTAGCTTTACAGCTGAGCTAGCATTTCTGCCTGTCTTTGATTTTAATGGAAAGGTAGACAATATTTGGATTAGGATAAAGTTTCAGAATCTGTCTGCATTATCTAGATCAGCACTTCACCAAATGAGATATCATATGAGCCACATGATATGAAAATCATGAAAATTGGAAATTTTCTAGTACCCACTTTCAAAAACAGAAATGAATGAAATTAATTTTAACTGTTTTGTTTAACTCACAGTATCTAAAATATTATTTCAACTTGTAATCAATGTTTAAAAATTATTACTGAAACACCTTACTTTTTTATGCAAAGTCTCCAAATACAGCATGTGGTTTACACTTAGAGCAGTCAACCCGGATGCAGAATGTTCATTGGAAATACTGGATCTGTATTTAGATTTCATAAAGTTTATAGTTGAAAAGTAGATTCACTACCCAGGAGGTTCCAAACTGACCTAAATGCTTCCTATGGATTAGCTTATAGATTATATATTAGTTAATTATAATTAAACTAGAGGCCCCACGCATGAAATTCTTGCAAGAGTAGGCCTTCCTACACCTGCTGCCAGCACTGGTTTCCCTCTGGCACCCAGAACCCAGGCTTCCCTCTAGCTTCTGGCAGGCACCCAGGACCTGGGCTTCCCTTGCAGCACTGGCTTTGTCCGGAAGGTCATCCGGAAGGACGCCTGGAAGGATGTCCGGTCTAATTAGCATACTATTCTTTTATTATTATAGAACATTAAAAATTCAGTTTCTCAATTGCATTAGTCATCTTTTAGGTGTTTGTAACTCCCTGTTGCTCCTTATGGCTTCCATATTGGACAGCACAGCTACGATTATTCTTAATACTAAACTTAACTGTTTTTATACTTTCTCGGATTATTATTTAACTAGAGGCCCTATGCACGAAATTTGTGCAAGAGCAGGCCTTCGCAGCCCCTGCTGCCTCAGCCCTCACAGCCAGCCCTGGCTTCGTCTGGAAGGTCATCCGGGACCATCCGGAGTCCGGATGGTCGTTCTGCTGTTCGGCCGTTTGGTCGATTTGCATATTACGCTTTTATCATTATAGATTAGATTTAGTCCATGCCACAAAGTCCTTGGAAACTGTTTTACTAGGTTAAGATTTATTCATCAAGGATACCAGTGCCTAGGAAAAAATAGCTCTGCATATTTGTGCTTTATTCTCAGGGTTGGTGAGTGCCTTGCACATAGTAGGGGTTTAATAAGTACTTACGTAGCTAAATCCTAGTTAGTCTTCAACTTTAGTTGAGTTTTACTTTCTCAGAGAAGTATACATGCCCCATCATTATATTTTCCCAGGGTTCTTTTCCTCTGAAACATACAGGGTGTCCCCCCAAAAATGTATATACACTTTGACAGCTGATAGCTCAGTTTTGAAAATGAAATGTATTTTAATAAACACTGCCTTTATAATGATTCAAAGTGTGTGTATACACTGATTTGAGTAATTTAGTGATTAATAGCCATTGACCAGGCTATAAAATCCATGAAGGTGGGTAAGATGTTCTTGTTCACTAAAGTATTCCCTGCCCATAGAGAATACAGAATAAATATTGGTCAGGTAATAATACCACAGGGCCATTTAAAATATGAAGTGTTTAGCAGATTGTCCAGTTCTGAACTTTATAGACGTTGGAGTTTGTTTGGGGGAAAAAAGAAATATTTTATTTTAAAAATTACGCGTACTAAAAAGTATGCTGATTTTGAGGTTTTGTTCAAGCCCTTTCAAAATCCTCCTGTAAGTATGCCTTTTCTTAGCTTTCTTCTACTTGATTGGTATTCATTTTCTTGGAATGCCTATCACCACACATCTGTCTCTGCTTATAACTTAAGGTGCACTGAAGACAAAAGCTAGAAAAAGGGAACATTGAATTGTGAAATACGTTTAAGGAGCTGAAAAAGGCTTAGGGCAAAAGCAGAGATGATGGAGGAAGCATCTCCTGCTGTTTCAGGACAGTTAAAAATAAACCCACCCTTTTAATTATAGCAGAGCAATGAGCCGTACCCACAATATGTGAAAATATGATTAAAAAATGTATTGTGGGCCAGTAGGCCAGGTTGTCAGGTCATTATCTGAATCATAAAGTTGGAAGTAATACCCATTAAAGGTTACTAGTTTGGAAAGGTTAGCTTAGGATTTAGTGTTTGCAAATGCAGGGGTGGGCAAAAGTAGATTTATAGTTGTTATACAAATAAATAATGCAATAATTCTTAAATAATAATACAAGAATAAACCGTGTTTCGTGTACTCACCACTGTAAACCTACTTTTGCGAACCCCTGTATAAAGTGTCTCCATTTAAATAATGCTTTAGTAAGCCTCCATCATTTGACTTTTTCTTTTAACATGTCACAGAAGCGTAATAAACATACAGAAATATGGGCATGAGGGAACAGCGTGGTGAATTTTCACATCCAGATCAAGAACTAGAACATGACCATCACAATATCCTGGAGGCTGCCCTCCTGCTTTCTCCCCCTTTCCTGCCCTCCAGGGTAGACTACTATCCTGACATAGAGAAGTTTTTCCTGTTTTTGTACTTTATATAATTGGAATCACTGCAGTATCCGCATTTGAATTAATAAAGCAGATTATCATTCTAAGTGACATTTCTGATAGCAATTCATTGAAAATAAGGTCTGTTTCCAGTTTTCCTTATTATGCATCTAATTTGGTAAACTGGCAGTATACCACCGTAGTATTTAGTTCGTTAATATTCCTTTAAGAAATGTTCTATGTAAATGCAAGAGTGTGTGCATGCGCACATGTGCACAAGCGTGTGTGTATGCACATGTATATGCCTTAAAGAGTTTATTCAAATTCAGTCACGCTGTGCTATGCATGCCATTCAGTTGTCAGTGCTCTGTCCACAAGCCCTTTCACATCAGCTCACGTAGATCTGCTTCATTTTTCCTACTGGCCGCACAGTACTCCATTATATGGAAGTATCATAATTGAATGAGCCAGCTGTCCAAGAACAGTTAGGTTATTACTGATCTTTTGCTTTTAGAACAATAGAATCCATGTGAGTTTATCTATAAAATAAATTCTTGCCCTAGCTGGTTTGGCTCAGTGAATAGAGTGTCAGTCTGTGGACTGAAGGGTCCCAGGTTCAATTGTGGTCAAGGGCACATGCCCAGGTTGTGGGCTCGATCCCCAGTAGGGGGTGTGCAGGAGGCAGCCCATCAGTGATTCTCTCTCATCATTGAGGTGTCTCTCTCTCCCTCTCCCTTCCTCTCTGAAATCAATATAAAATAAATTATAAAATTTATAAAATAATTATAAAATATATATTCTAAATTATAAAATAAATTCTTAGAAATGGAATTGCTGAGCAGTGGGGTTCATATATTTGTAATTTGCTCAGATATTTCTAAATGAGTTTTGCCAGTGTTTACTCCCACCAGCAAAGTTTAATAACTCCTATTTTCAGTGTCCTTGCCTTAGGTTATATGTTATCAAGCCCCTTAGTCTTTGCAGTCTAATATAGGAAAGCCAATAAATCATTATTATTTAAATTTACATATTTTTTAGTTTCAAGGGAGGATAGTGATTATACGTTTATTGGACATTTGTGTTTCTCTTGGGACTTGTACCTATTCTTTGCTCATTTTACTGTAGATTTGCTCATACTTTTCTTAATAATTTGAAGGAGTTCTTTCTATGTAAAGAAAATGAACTCTTTTGTGTCATTTTTGGTGTGTGTTTTTTTTTCATTTTTTTTGTCTTTACTATGTTTATAGCCTTTTTTTTCTAAACAGAACGTTTAAATATTTATATGGTTAAATGTACCAGTTTTTTTTTTCCTTATTGGCTTCTGAATTATGTGTTTTTAATGAGAAAAAACATTGGAAACTTTAGATAGATATTAGACAAATAGATAGGTAGATAGATAGATAAACATAAGCCTGGAATGAAAAAAAAATAATCACAAATGTTTCTGGGAAATGTGGCTGAGCAGGAATTCAAATTTTAGTCAAAAGTGGTATAAGCAACTAAATAAACAAAAATTTGGACATTATCTGCCAAAATTTCTTTAATATTTTAGACAGCTTTGGAAGGATTTTCAATGATATGCTTTTTTCCTTATATGCTTTGTTATTTGGGGTTTTAATTTCTCAAATGATCCCTCTTTTCAGATTTCAAATTATAACCCATTTCCTGCACCATTGCTGACGTCCAGCGATCCATGTCAGAAGTACTTCCAGGTCAGATACACTTTCACATGTTTCAATGCAGACAAGCAGTTGAATATTGAAACTTTAACAAATATATATGATAGATGATTGTTTTGATGTTAGACATATGATTTGCTAAAATAATATGTTTTAGGTTTTCATTGTTTTTCACTAATGTAATAGAAAGATGAACCTTTAAAATAAAGTAGGAGAATCAATTGGACTTAAGTGTATTCATGTAATAATTGCACAACTCTACTAATATCATAATGTGAAAATATTTCAGTTGACTATAATGGAAATTGAAACTATCACACTTTTCCATCTAGCATTTCACAATATAGCCTGTGAACTGTTAAACATGAAAAAAGGAGCTGTTGGTCGTGAGTCTCTATAAACAGCATCTTAGCTATTGTGGGTTTTGCCTGGAATGGAGCTCCTCAAATCGGGATTCTTTTGTATTTGGTGCTGATTAATTTCAGGCCCTAAGAAAAATCACCTTAATTTTATTGTATGTTCCTTTCTTTGTGACATGATGGATGCTAGTCTACACACAAGATGGTGTGGGATTTAATTCTTAGCGTCACAGTAATATAATAAGGAAAAAGCAATGACAATAACATTTGGAATTAAACAGAGTAGAGGACTGTAAGTGGGAGATACATCTGGGTGGATTCCATGTTTGTTAGGCTACATGCCACTCAGAGAATTTTGAGTTTTTAAAGAAATAGATTTTAACCATAAATAAATAGATATTGATGTCCCTAAATTTTAAATCAAACTCATTAAGTAAGCCAAAGCTTTTTTTTTCTTTATATAACACTGCATGTTACATTTCAACAGAGAACTGAAATTAAACAATAGAATAAACACTAGGCTCAGTAGAGGTATATAAGCAGGAATGTCCTATTTATAAAACTCAGCCAAAACCAGTATGGCACACCTAAGTTCACAGAGGAAAATTAGGAACTTCAAGGTGATTCTTAGAGGTTAGCTAATTTGTACTGTGAAAATTTGGGGCCAGGGAGTAGATTTTCTTTGTAAATACATATTTGAATAGGTATGCTAATTTTTGGAAAATCAGGCAAACATGCATGTCCTTTTAAAAGTACATTTTAAGTGTTGAGAATAAATCCCTTTAGGAATTCTTTAGCATTAAAATTCTTTTTATTACATATGCAAGATAGACTCAATATGGAAACATTTTAGGAACTAAGCTGGCAAATATATAAAGTGATGTGTTTTCCTCTAAATGGGGGTGAACTAATCAAATAGCTGTGGAAATTTCTTATGACCACTGTATTTGGTTATGCTGACTTAGTCATTCTTTCTGTTGGTACTCAAATTGCGTTATTCCTTGGTAGTTATGTAAGAGATAATGAAGCTGTTATCCAGCATGGTTTTTCAATAAGAGCTGCTACTATCATGCATTGGTATAGAATGTAACAAATTTTGCCAAGAAAGCAGTTTTCTTCAGTGGAATATCATATTCCAGCCTATTTTTTTTTTAATTTAAATGGCAGCTAGTAAGGGAGAGTCTGGACCAATAAGTGGAATAAGGTATGCCTCAATCCCATTTTCCACTCTTAGGAGCTGTGACTACTGAGAACCTTTTCAAAAACAAACATACCAAAATCTATACCATTATCTGCTTACAAAATTCTTGTTGAACCTTCAAGATTCAACTTGGGTGTCTCTTCCGAATAGGTCTTAGCTATGACATAGTCAAGTAACTCCCCTATTTTAAGGCTTCTTTCATTGTTTAATATTTTTTTTTGGAATTGACTCGAGGTTAGCTTATTCAAAATTCTTGTTGAACCTTCAAGATTCAACTTGGGTGTCTCTTCCAAATAGGTCTTAGCTATGACATAGTCAAGTAACTTCCCTATTTTAAGGCTTCTTTCATTGTTTAATTTTTTTTTTTAATTGACTTGAGGTTAGCTTATTCCAGAAAACCTGCATCAGTACATTATAGCTTACTACTTTTTTCACCTAAATCAGTATTCCCAGGCTTGATCATTGACTATGTTCACCAGAGTTGGCCAAAAACATCCAGATGCAATGTATTATAGTTATTAAAAATGATACCTACAAAAAGTTTATTATGATGAGGAAATTCATAAGTAAAGGAAAGAAGCAGAATATAAAATATTATCTATACTTTGACTATACCTATGTTTAAAAAATATCAAAACTTGTAGAAAAAGGTAGAGAAAAAATGTAACAAAATGTAAAACATAGCTGCCTTTGAGGGGTGGGGATTTGAGTAACTTTTGTCTTTTATTTTAATTTTGCATTTTTACATTATGTAAACTTTTCTCAAATGAGTTTATAATTACTATAATGATAGAAAAAATGTATCATAAATTTAAAAACTCCATAAGAATGCTTTGAAATCTTCTGTACTTACTGCAAGGTATAAAGGGGGCGTGCCATAAAGCATGTGTTTTTCTAACATGTGCAAAGTGGAGGTCTGCCTGAGAGTCATTTTGAGTGTAAGGGCTGTGTTGCTTCTCACAAAAATGAAGACATAGAGTTATTGCTCCATCCATGCTGGCATCCTCCTTGCTTTTGTTTTATGCTCTTGTTTTTCTTGCTTTGAGGAATAGTGTATCTGTATAGAGCAAGATGCTCTTAAATTTTAGCATTAGCTGAGTCCTTGCTGTCATTTCTTTCTGTTTGCTGCCATGCCGTCCATTGTGTTTGCCGCTGATAGATCAGTACTTTTAGGGGAAAGTGAACCAGTTGTATTTCCTTTTGCTTCCTCTTCTTTGTTTTTATTTTCAGATATTTTAAGACACTAAACATATTTTCCTACTTTATTTTTAAAGTGAAAGCATTAAAGGGATTAGCTCATCCCGATATTTTGTTGCACATTTGGTTCATAGTTCTGTTCTCTTTCCCAGTGTGCCCCAAATATTCATAAAATGGATGGATATTCATGTGATGGTGTTCAGGTAGGTTAGTTCATTTTTACCTAATTTTTTTTTGTGTGTGTGTACCAGCATGAAAGAAATACTGAAATGTTATCACAATAGGAACATTAATTTAAATGTTTCATAATAAATTCTGAAGATAAAAAGCCTTTATAATACTCTTTGACTAGTTCTCCTGGTTATACTTACCTTTTCAGTTACCTGACATCAGCAGACATTGCATGACTCATAGATATGCTTTTCCATTTTAGGGGATTTGCTTTGGAGGAAGATGCAAAACCAGGGATAGACAATGCAAATACATCTGGGGGCAAAGTAAGTAAACAGTGTGGCCCAGTCATTTCAAGGTGTGCTATCAGGCCAAGGGTCATGTGAGCAGGAAGTAAATTTTCAACCACTTTAAGAGTGAGGGATTCTTCAAACCACCACACGTCTTAGCAGGGGCACTTTTATGGAAATTAGAGAAGGGCACTTCTGAGAAGACACAGCCCTACACATCTTGGGTAGTTGGCAGTGCCTCTGGATGAGACAGATGGTGTCTTCACTGCCAGGCAGGTGAAGTCCTTGCCAGGTGTGCAGCTTGGAGAACGGAACAAACGTGGATTTTAGCTCCACATATGCTCTCCACAGCTGAGTGTCCTTAAGCAAAACCTGTACAACCATATGGGATGGACGTGGACCCTGGCTAGGGAGCTGTAGCCTTGGAACTGTAGCATTTTCGCTAGACTTGTTTTTTCTCCCTCAACTATCTTTCTTGACCTCTAGCTGGCTTTTCTACTTATTGGTGACCTGCTGGAGTGGCTCTGCTGTATCAGAGAGAAATTTTAATGTTATTCCCTTTAAAGTTTGTCAAATTTTCATAGGGAATTATATATCAATTATATCTAGAACATATTATTGAAATTATATATTTATATTTAAAATATATTTAAATGTATTTTTTCCAGAACTATTATCTGCCCCTTTGAAAGTAGTTTTTTGTTTTAGAGTAGTGGTTCTCAACCTTCTGGCCCTTTAAATACAGTTCCTCATGTTGTGACCCAACCATAAAATTATTTTCGTTGCTACTTCATAACTGTAATGTTGCTACTGTTATGAATCGTAATGTAAATATCTGATATGCAGGATGGTCTTAGGCAACCCCTGTGAAAGGGTCGTTCGACCGCCAAAGGGGTCACGATCCACAGGTTGAGAACTGCTGCCCTAGAAGTTCCTGGGTGTTGTGTTTCAGACACAGCTTCTTTTAAGGATTCCAGCGATGTCATTGCAGCCTGCTCACTTTCTCTCTGTGTCTTCACTCTACTTGCCCATGTGTTCGGTTCATGCTTATGCAAGAAGCAGGTTCCTTCCATGGTAACTCCTTGAAGCTTTTATCTTCTATGAAGAAGGGAAAAGAGAGCACTTCTCTTCCACTCACTGTGGCAAAGGTCTTAGGATGGGCTGAGTGTGGGTCCCATGCTTTTCCTTGAACCAAGCACCACTGCCATGGGGATTTGCTACTGTGATTGGCTGGGCCTGGGCCTGGTGCCTCATGAAGTCAGGGGTGGAGTCACCTCTGCCTGAAACACAGGGGCTGAATCCCTAGAATGTCATTTCCGTGAGAGCAGGTATTTTTATTGCGTCAGTTTTGTTCACTGCTGTGTCCTCAGCAGTATGGACTGTATCTGCGGTCATGGTACACACCCCAAAAAATCTGTTGAATGGGTGTGGAGGAAGGCTGATTCCTCAGGAAAAATTTGGGGACATTTATCAGAAAAGGAGGAAATACATGCCAGGTTATAATAGATGTTTCTCCATCCTGCAGGAGAGTGATGGCAGGAGTCTCATTAGTTCTTGTAATACTCTTAACTCTGAACTTATATCTAGCTCTGGAATAGGAATTGATCCTCTTGAATTGATGTTGGAATTTGATAGGTAACACTCAGAACAGCATGATGTATAGAGGGGGAGGTGATGGAAAAATCTTGGGCCCTATCCACCTTCCAGAAATCTAGGAGCAGAACCACCCTTGTACTGAAGACCTAACACCCTCATTACACCCCCTCTCAGGGTATTTCTTTCCTTTTCCCCCTCCATAGATTCCATAGGTTGCCTGTTCATTGTGTTGATGGTTTCCTTTCCTGAGCAAATGCTTTTTAGTTTGATGTGGTCCCACATGTTATTTTGTTTTTGTTGCCTTTGCTTTTGGTGTTAAATTAAAAAAAAAAAATCATCGCCAAGACATGTTAAGAAGCTTGTCCCCTATGTTTTCCTCTAAGACTTTTATGGATTCAGGTTTTACTTTCAAGTCTTTAATCCATGTTGAGTTAAGTTTTGTGAATAGTGTAAGAGAGTGGTCCAGGTTCATTATTTGCATGTGGCTGTCCATTTTTCCCAGCACCATGTATTGAAGAGAGTGTCCTTTCCCCATTGTATAGTCTTGGCTCTTTTGGATAATTTAGTTGACTATATATGCATGGGTTTATTTCTGGGCTCTATATTCTGTTCCATTGACCTGTGTGTCTGTTTTTATGCCATCAAATTAAAAAAAAATTTTTAAATGTCACTAATCCTGTGTTTTGACCTTGTGAATATTTCTAAACGTAGTCCATCTCCACGGGTTCTCTGAGACAGCTTCCCCTCAGGGAAGACTTAATCTTCATTAGAAAATTGAGGCCATCAGTTTTGCTTTTCCTTGGTGTGACATCGCGCCTGTCCCCATCCTTATCCCTCACCTTCCTTCTCACCTGAAAAAGTGGCCCTTGTCCTGGGCAAGGCCGACTCTTCCACATCTGCCATGGTCCCTCCTCTCCTCTCCTCACCTGGACCCTTCCTTCTTGGTCTGTCCCTCTTTTGTGTTCCGCTTTCCCCCTCTCTACTGGCCTTTGCTTTTCTGGCCTGTGAACAATAAAACATAACTAAGACTCTCCTTTAGAACACAAACTTCTTCCCACAACGGTGGCTGCTCTGGCTGCTCTTCTCTCTCCCCTGCTTTGTTCACAGTGAAGTTCCTAGAGGCGACCTCTGCCCACCCCTGCCATTCTCCTGAAGCCGATCTGAGAGAGGCCATCAGAGTCCTTATCATCACCCAGTGCACCTGGTGCTTCTTAGTCCTCACCTCTAAGTCCAAGTGCTAACGGAGACTTATCTCCGTGCCCTAGTCATGGAGGAGTGATCAGAGCCGGCACTGTGCAGTGTGAGAGGAAACTTCCTCCAGACCCAAGTCTGCCTGGCCCACCGTGTCCTCTCCCTGTGTCTGGATGAACTGTTAAAGCCTCCCAGTGTTTCCATGTCTGAGCTCTCTCCTACTCAGCGAGTGGTAGTCAGTCTCTAACACCAGATAGCGGAGCAGGAACGTGGGCCCGGCCTACCTCTTTGGCTAGGGAGACAGCCTCTGTCTACCTCTTTCTACTCTTTTCCCTGATGACCACTGATGGTGTAATTGCCTGGTTTACATTGCTTCTTTAATGCCTTGGAAAATGTGCTGGGGGAAAAATGGCTTTCCCCCACCACGTAAGGGAATACCACACACGCACGCACACATGCACGCACTTCAGCTTTAGATTCATTCTTCTTGGGCAGTGGTTCTCAACCTTCTGGCCCTTTAAATACAGTTCCTCATGTTGTGAACCAACTATAAAATTATTTTCATTGCTACTTCATAACTGTAATGTTGCTACTGTTATGAATCATAATGTAAATATCTGATACGCAGGATGGTCTTAGGTGACCCCTGTGAAAGGGTTGTTCGACCGCCAAAGGGGTTGAGAACCGCTGTTCTTGGGTATTTAGAGTGACACTGTTGTGAGGAAGTTGGAAATCTGCTGGCTTCTTAAAAGGCTGCTGTTGAAGTGCTTGCTCCTCTCTGCCTTGGGGTCAAGTCCACACTCTTGGAGCATGTCTTGTCAGACTCTGCCTGATCCCTCCACCTCCCCCTTTACCAGCTCTCCTTTCATGTCTTCATTTGCTCAGATGACATAGATGGTAACCTGCCCTCTCTTACCTTCAGATCCTCTCCAACCTAAGGTGGGATGACAACTTCCTCCTCTGTACCTTCCTCCACGCCCACCTAGTTGATCTCTATCACTCTGTTGTGTGTTTGTCTTCCACAGGCTGAAAGCACTTGAGGTGCCTTGATTTCCCCATTCCCAGCACAGTGCCTGGTAGGAAGAAGGTGCTCAGTAAATGCTTGCCTGGGGTATGGTGGCCAGAGACAAAGTGTACGGGGAAGGAGGGAGCTGTGAAATAAGAGTGATCCCTGTAGGGACCGAGCTCTTATAGATGCCAGGCACTGGGCTAAAGGCTCCACAGTCTTCTCTCTCAGTCCCCATTGAAGCTCACTGAGGTGTAGGTACTGTTATCTACATTTGAAATGGGGAGTTGAAGTAACTTGTCTGTTATGTTAAGGAGTTTGGCTTTATTCTTAGCCTTTTTTACTTCAAAGAAAACAACCAAATAGTAGAAGGTTTAAAGAGACATGGTAAGATTTTCTTTCCTTTAAAAAAAGAAACACATCGCCCAGCTGGTGTGGCTCAGTGGTTGAGCATCGACCTCTGAACCAGGAGGTCCTGGTTCGATTCTCATTCAGGGCTTACTAGTATGTCCAGATTGCAGGCTCGATCCCCAGAAGAAGCCGCGCAGGCAGCAGCCAATCAATGATTCTCTCTCATCACTGATGTTTCTATCTCTCTCTCCCTCTCCCTCTCCCTTCCTCTCCAAAATGAAAAATGTATTTGAATGTTTTTTGTTTTCATAATAAAACCCTTCTAGACCCAATTTCTTTATCCTTTCCTATTAGTCTACTTACTCTTTGTGTATCTCTGTAATAAGACCATTTCGATCACTCACATCAAATAGGAAGGTTAATTTTGGGGCCTTGGTAGGCAGCCCTGGGCTCTGTCCCTTGAATAAAAGGGGTGAGAGTTGCTCACATTTATTGCTACGTCCTATGCTAAGCTTTCTGCGGGCATTTCTCACCGCAACCTGGTACTATTATTGTTCCCATTTTTCAGACAAGGAAACTAAAGGTCTGGTGTCCTAGATTACTCAGTTGGTGAGAATCATGGACAGGGCTCGAGCCTGTCTCTCTGACCCCAAGGTCTGTGTTCTTATCTCAGGCCACTGCCTGTCACTTTTGGGGGCCTTTCTCTTGCAGCCTGAGTCTGTCTAGGGCTTTGCTAACCTACTTCATGACCCTTTTGAACCCAAATGACTGCCTCGCAGATATGTCATCCCCTGGAGACACTGTAACTGCACAGAATTCCCTGGGCTGCCTTAGTGCTAGATCCGACCTTTCAGATGACACCATCATTTCACATCTAAGGCACACTCACAGTGTTCAGGCTTTGATCTATAAAAACAACATATACAGAGCCGTTTGCGTAGGATGGTCCTGTTGTTCTAACTTAACCCTCCGAAAACCCCCTGTGATTTCTAGCGAGCAGAAGGGTTACAAGGCCATAGGGAGGGTGATGGGCTCCAAAGGCCGATGCGGACGTGGCTAAAGTGTTTATCTGTCACACCCAGGACATGAAAGTGACTTCGATATTAAATCACCTGGAAATGTTGATGGTGTTCTTTCGGAAAATGTTTATGTTTATAAACAAAAATTTCTCCCTAATAACACTGCTGGAATGTAGAACCTGGCATAAAATAGCCTTATGAAATTTCTTGCCATGCCTTTTTAAACGCCAGCAGATTTCCAACTTTCTCATAATAACGTCAATCTAAATACCGAGAGTCTAGAAGTAACTCTCCCTTGTGTGTCTGCGTGGTGGGTGTGTGTCTCGGGGAAAACTTCATGTGGGTTCAAGATGGGCTCTTCTCGTAACAAATGCTACACCTGAGTGAGGTTGAATTAGAAATGGAAACATATGTTTTCCATAAAATGGTAGTAGCAGCCCAAACAGTATTATTATTATTTTTTTAAATTTAGTCTCAAAGTATTGTTTGAAAGGGAGAAACACACTCGATTCTCTGTTCCTGTGACATGAAGCCCAAGTGCTGAGGTGGGTCCTGGGTGAGCAGCAATTCTCCTAAATAATAATTCTGCAGAATGGGGCCCAAGGGTGGGTCACTTTGGACTACAGCCCTTAACTGTCTCTGTGGGCTACACGGTCATTCTGCTGTAGAAGTGGACACTGCCTAGGCTGTGTAGACGTTGCCTAGTTTCCTAGAAGCATGCAGACTCTAGATGAGTGGGGGATCCTTGTCTAGAACAGCCCATCCCGTGTACTTGGTGATAGAAAGAGATGCCTCTCAGCTCCTGAAGGGAACATTCTTGCCTTCCTCTCCTGTGGAGGTCCCTGTTGTGCCTGGGGGAGGATGAGGGAGTTGTCACAGTGCAATTTTAGGAATGTTAGGAGCTGTGCTCCGGCTCACCCACTGCGGTGGAGAACTCGCTGAGGTCTCTGTGGAGGGCAGAGGATCAGATAAGAAAGAAGTCATTCCTCACAGGCTGAGAAATGTGAAACCTCAGGAATTCTCGCTGATGAATTTTATTCCCTTCTAGTCTGAGAAACTGTTCTTTCTTCCTAGCAAGAGACACATGGAATAAATCACTGATGGTGTGAACAATATTCGAGATAAATGCAACTGTCAGATAGTTGCCTAGGCGTTCTGCAAGGGCACCTGGTGCTGCAAGCAGCTGAGTCTGTAGTTTAATTCAGTGGAACGTAGTCAGGCGCCTTTGGGGCTCCACGTCTTGAAGTGAAGGGCTCAATGCTACATTATTAGTAATTGTGTGTGTGTGTGTGTGTGTGTGTGTGTGTGTGTGTGTGTGTGTGTTTCTTTAGCAATTAAGGCATTTCACCAACATTTCTGTTTAATACAAACACTAAGCCCAAGTCAGAAATGTTTACAAAGACATTAGCAAAACACTCTAATGGAGGTGTGATTTTTCTAGGCATTCCGAACACAATTTCTAAACACGATTGAGAAAAATTACCTTGGATGTATAGTGCATCATTGAACAGGGACCGTTCAGGTTAATTAAGAAAGCTGTAGCCTCAGAGGATTTTAAAACATATTTTTTATTGATTTCAGAGAGGGAGAGGGAGAGAGAGAGCGATAGAAACATCAACAATGAGAGAGAATCATTAATTGACTGCCTCCTGCATGCCCCCTACTGGGGATCCAGCCCACAACTCCGGCATGTGCCCTGGTTGGGAATCGAACCATGACCTCCTGGTTCATAGGTCAACACTCAACCAGTGGGCCACACTTGCTGGGCCCCAGGGGATTTTGAGCAGTTTTTTTGTTGCCTGAGGGAACAACGGGATAGAAATGTGGTGTAAATGTTTAGAAAGGAGGCCATTTTCAAGGTTGTGGAAAATGAAGCCATCTGAATGCTCCCATATGAATTCAAAAGAGAGACACTTTTTAATTTTAGGTAAAACTTGGACCCTCAGACCTCTTGGCTCTTCTGTAAATTGGCTTTTGGGAGCCCACAGTTAGCCTTTCATTTGCTCCTATTCGATATAGAAGCAAATGGTGACAATAAAGAGGAAAATGGGTCAATTTTACAAGAACATGTGCAACTGACAGACGCCTTCATTCTCTCAAATTTCTGCATAAAAATGTTTGCTCGCTCTGTATGCTAAGTGGTTTCATCATGTCAGGCAGCTAACGCCCGTTCCCTTTGTTTTCCAGCTGCCGCGGGTGTAGACACTTTGGCGGTGTTTATGGCCAGCAGCGGAACCTCAGATGTCACGCATCGGAACAGCCCGGTCACACCACCGAATACCCTTAATCTCCGTTCCTCCCACAATGAACAGTTGAATGCCGAAATCAAGCACACGGAAGCCAAGAACAGCACACCCCCCAAATGCAGGAAAAAATATGCACTAACTAACATCCAGGCAGCCATGGGCCTCTCTGACCCCGCCGCACAGCCTCTGCTGGGAAATGGCTCGGCCAACATCAAGCTGGTGAAAAACGGGGAGAACCAGCTCCGGAAGGCTGCAGAGCAGGGACAGCAGGACCCCAACAAAAACGTCAGTCCCACTGCCGTCATCAACATAACTTCTGAGAAGTTAGAAGGCAAAGAGCCCCAGCCGCAGGATTCCCCGGGGTGTGAAATTTTACCCTCCCAACCCAGGAGAACCAAGAGCTTCCTCAATTACTATGCAGACCTGGAAACCTCAACCAGAGACCTCGAGCCGGACACGGGCAGCCAGCATGGGGTCGTGGAGGAGAAGTCGCAGGCAGGCCAGGGCCAGGCCTCCACCGTCATTGGGAATGGTGACATGCTGCTGCAGAAACCAAACAAATCCCAGTTCAGCCCCGAAGATGGCCCAGTAGCCACAGTGTCATCCAGCCCCGAGACCAAGAAGGATCATCCGAAAACAGGGGCCAAAACGGACTGTGCCCTGCACCGGATCCAGAACCTGGCGCCCAGCGACGAGGAGTCCAGCTGGACCACACTGTCCCACGACAGCGCCTCGCCCAGCTCCCCGGACGAAGCAGGTACCCATGGGAAAGGTGTCGGGAGGGGGCCCTTGCTTTTGGTGTTTTCAGTTATTGATGGAATTCATCTCTAGACTGACTCAAAAAATCCATTTGTGGCAAGAGGAACATGATCTTTGGGGGTAAAACTGGGCAATTTGTGTGGCAAAGATATCCTTTAACAGTTTTATTTTGATTCATATCTAAGTTGTTCTTTCTGGGAAGCAGTTTTGTAAAAGAAATAGGTCCTTGATGGTAGGTACAGTAAAACACCTCTGTCTAAAAACTGTGCTGCCAGTGCTTAGGTGAACTATTTCTTTATACTGTCTAGAAATATTGGGTTTTGTTAAGCAAAATAATAAAAGAAATACAGTTGCTGGGGACAAGATATAACCCAGTTAAGAGAACCAGCGATTTTAAAGTTCTCAGCAGAACGTATTTATGTTCAAGCTAATGAAAAGTTAATAGTCTGGTTATTAAAAGACCATCTCCCTTTTGACTTTTACTGGAGAACATTTTATTAGCCTTGTTTAAGTGATATTTGAAAATGAGAAAGTGATGTTTCTTTTAAAATATGTTCAGCAGTTTAGGATTTTAGCTAGTCTAATTGACTTTTGTCCATATCAATGACGTCTTCAGGCTTGTCAGAGGAGTCAAAATTGTGACAGAAATAAACAGGTTCCTAAAAGTTAGCTACTTTTAACCTCAGTTTTCCATAGTCCTCCACTATACTGATCATAAAACTAACAGATGTGGAGAACGTTGTTGTACCTGAAGTCTCGCAAAGGTGTATTTCTGTAACATAACCTTGCAGCCACCCTGGTGGGTCCCTATGTGAGTGTGGTAGATAGAACCACCAGGGAAGGAAGTAACATTTTCCCATCCTATACGGCAGAGAAACTACAAGGATTACAGATAAGGAAAAGGGAAGGAGAAAGTTAAGACGTTAACTTGTTTAAAAAAAGTTTTTGAAATGCCCTTTAAAAATCACAGTACTTTAAGTGATGGATTTCATCAGCCTGCTGTAGCTGGTAATGGCAGTGGGGAGGTTGAGGTGAGTCTATTTCATCTTGAAAATGTCTAGCCCTGCTATTATTGGGAACATAATTATGCTTGGTAATGTTACTGAGTTCACAACTCTATTACTTTTCATCCATTGAGAGAATTCATATCCTATAGCTGATGGCACTGTCGCCTGCTGGTGTTTGAATCTATAGAGATAACGAGTATCTCACACACACCCTAACTCAACCTCCTATTTTCACACATCTCCCTCGCACCCCTCCCTGCTCATGCAGACGTGGCTGCTCTCTGTGGTAGTTCAATTTTAAATTTTACTGGAAGTTATTTAATGAACAGTAAAGTCTCCTCTGCTCCCACTCTAGTTCTTTTCCCAATGACGACCACTACTTCTTTTCTTAAAGTTGTTTTCTTTCAAAAACATTTTATGCATATACCCACATCTATAATAAATTTTAAAATATACCCGATTTTTTACTGTAAAAGGGCCTGGAGAAACTTTCTCGGTAGATGGTAATGTTTAGTGTGGATGTATGGTTGTATACATTTCTCAAAAGTCTTTAAAAAGTTTGTCACAATGATAAAATACTAGTGTAAATTCCTTTACAAAAAATAAAATATACCCAAATTTTATGATAATGATCTTATTAACGAGTCCCTACTTTTTAGAGATATACTAATATACTACTATATAGAATGGTATAATATATAATATAACATAACATAATATAAACTGATATAAATAATATTCAGTATGGACTTTTCTCCAGAATAATTGGGGTGGGGTTAAAAAAAAAAGAAACAAAATTGCCCCTAAGCTGGTAATCATTAAAGGGGGGTACATGAGGGTTCATTGTTGTGTTCTCTCAAATTTTATATGTTTAAAATTTTCCACAATAAAAACTTAAAACAGCCCAGTGGCTCAGTGGTAGAGTGTCGACCTATGAACCAGGAGATCACAGTTCAATTCCCCGTCAGGGCATATGCCAGGGTTGCAGGCTTGATCCCCAGTAGGGGGTGTGCAGGTGGCAGCCAATCAATGATTCTCTCTCATCATTGATGTTTCTATCTCTCTCTCCCTCTCCCTTCCTCTCTGAAATCAATGAAAATATATTTTTTTAAAAAGTTACATTAGATTGTTTTATAAATGCTTTGCTTTTTTCACTTAAATATATATTTTGTGGAACTGTCCATATCAGGACATTCAGGCTTTTTTAAGTATTAGGTGTGCTATTCCATCATATTCAAGCTCTGTGAGTTCCTTAACAGTTTCTCACCACTGAAATTTAGATGGTTGTGTCCCTAGCCCCATCGCTCGTGGAGTGCTGGTGTCAGGAAGGGCCTGCGGAGAGCTCAGAGTCTGCTGAAATGTGCAGTCCTCTCCATCCACTGCGGCTCTCGCATCCCTCTGCTCATTGCTCCTCGCTCCTGTGGCTTCTCTACACGACTCATTACAGTGCGTGCATCATGGGAACTGGATGAGGGTTTTCTGACACGTTGAGGGATATGTTCATTTTTCTCCCTTAAGGTCAGTTTTGAAGACCTTAGAATTTTAAAGTATGGGTGACAGTATGGTGATGGCCCTGAATGGGCTGCTAAGGACTGATATTTTGAATCGAATATGCTGGGAAGAGTGTGTTAGCTGTGACTCTAAAGCAGTGAGACTGAGTTTTTTAAAACATACTGGAGGCCAAACCTGTGCTATCCTTCAAAATGGTCCCTTTGGGATCTCCGTGCCTATTTCAGCATGCTGCAGTGTCTCCAGATATGAATCCTATATAATAAAAGCATAATAGGCTAATTAGACCGGATGTCCTTCCAGACGACCTTCTGGACAAAGCCGAGACTGCGAGGGCTGAGGCAGAGGCAGCCGCCGCAGTGGCGGGGGGCCAAGCCCCTTGCACGAATTTTGTGCATTGGGCCTCTAGTCCTATATAATAAAGAGCTAATATGCTAATTAGACCAGATGGCGGAAGGACCAGTGGGCTGGGGGTGGGGCCTAGAGACAACCAGGGCTGCAAGGGCCAAGGCAGCTGGGGTCGTGAGGGTTGTGGAACTACCCTTGCACGAATTTCGTGCATTGAGCCTCTAGTATTAAAATATTGGGGAATTCTTTTGGAATTTCCTGAGAGCCAGTTGTGAATGCCTACTGAATAGAAACCTCTACTTCATGATAACACTTTGGAGTTTCAGGTAGTGACCACCATATAAATTAGTGAGTGAAATAAAATAAGCAATTATTCAGAATTGCTATTGCTTTTTCTTTCATCTTTCCTGTGAAGCATAGTGTGTACAATGATCACAATCAGTTTAAATTAAACATTGTATGTTTCACTTCTAATAGCAAAATTAATGTTTATTCTGTATATTTTATATAGTATACCCGTGTTTATATATAATACACACAAACACTGACTATTGAAGAAGAAAAAATAGGAGCAAACATTTTGTAAAATAGTAGTATGCACTGTGATAGTTCATACATAGAAATAGTGTATATATGTGCTTCCTCACTGTGTATTAAGTAAATACTCATCACTGTGGTGTGTGCCCTGTGGCTAAATCAGGATGACACAGTTATCTTTGAGTTGCAGACTTTGTGCTTTGGGGAGCCTAGAAAAAGAGAACAGATGCATCCCTACCTTAGGGGCATCCTTCCCAAGTTAGAATGCTGTTTGTAAAATAAAGAGTACCGACTAATTCAGAGATTCGTGATGTCCTATTCCCCTTTCTGAATTGCCCCCTCCAGCATCTTAGTACCTTTTTTTTTGCACAATCCTATGTGTACAATATGTTGCTCCTCTTTTCCTCCTCGTCTGTCCTTTGAGAAAACAAGAGGCTATTCTATAAAAGGAAAGCATCTATGAAATTACTGAGTTTCATAAGAGTTTCAAAAAGTCCAGAAGCATGCCTTCTCCTAGATGCTAAAAGAAAAGCGTTGGTAGTTGAAAGTGAGGACTTTTAATGTTAGAATTTGGCCAGAGGTCCCACCTCCTCAGTGGCCCTAGGTGTGCACAGGGGCTCAGGTAAACTAAGTTGATGGGATTGTGTGTGTGGTCTCTCTGTTGATCACCTGGTGTCTTATGTTTGCTTCATGAAAACTTTTGGAAGAGGCAACATTTCGGTGCTACCTGGGTACAGTTGCCTTGCATTGCAGATGGATCCCTGTTGCGCAGGAATTTGAATCCTTTGATGTTATAAATTGATTGGCTTTCACTCTCCAGGCACACAAAGGGGAACTCTTTTGCAAGCTGGATAGTTGGGGAGGGTGGAAGCCAAGGCACAAACTTGATTATATCAATCTCATTTGGCAGCACTTTTTATTTCTGGCCTTAGCTAGCTTAAGAATGTTAGAGCATTGGATACGTTTATATTAACACTTTTAGGAACTTCTTCTAAATGTTCATTTTATGTCACATTGCTCTGGTAATTTCAACCATAAATGATTTTTAAATTGCTTTTTAAAAGCTCCCAATCCCTTTAAAACGGAAAAAAGAAAATTCCAGAATATCGGAAATGCTGTTTTCAGCTGGTTTGCCCCCATTGAATTAATTTCAATCTTTTAAACACCCTTTAGTGATTCACTGGCCTTCTCAGTTGACAGTTCCATGATGTGACAGGAGGAATTCAAGGAGACAGATGTGAGATGTTTCCAAAATAGCCTGCACACATTGTGTCCTGGGGTTGATCATGTGATTTCCAAATTAGATTTTAGTACCTCGGGAGTAAGATGTATAAAAATATTTCTTATCTCACCCCATGAACTTAAGGAAGAAAATGATTTTGCTCAATTAAATCTTTTTAGAACATTCTAGAGAAAAAAAATTGATTCAATTGAACATTCACGATAGTTTTTGGTTGTTTTGCATTATAAAATATTATACTAGATACTTGGGGGTGGGGGGGAATAAAGATAAACATAATGAAATGGGTGGCAGCAAAATATCTTAACAGTCAGTAAGCACAAGACAGAAGATAATTCAAGACAGAACCAGGAAGGGGCTATAAGAGGTTAGGGCGCTGTGGGATTGATGCTTGTAGGAAGGAGAAACGTAATTGATTGGGATGTGGAAGTTAGGGTTCTTGATGTTATCTGTGCTGGAAGTTGAATAGACTTTCATTGGATGGATATCTGGGGAGATCATTGCCCTTTAGAGCTGTTAAAAAGTAAGGAATCACTTTCATTTCTTTTACACTGATCACTAAAGAAGTTTAAGTCATAACTTTTACCCCACTCTTCTCTGCTTTACTGGCATTTTGAAAATAAAAATTTTAGTTCCTATTTTAGCAAGTTTTTTAGCTTCTGGGGAAAGAGGAGTGCAGACCAAGAGTGGCTGCTTAGGAAGGGACAGGGCGGAGTCCTGTCATAGCCCTGCATGAGGTGCTCCCAGAAGTGCCAGGTGATGCTGATGCCCTTAATGGAAGGTATGTAGCCTGTAAGATTGTGACTCGGTGGAATCATAGACACAAAAATACTACTGGCCATGTTCAGATGTTTTCTGGTCTAATTTCATCATGAACTATCTGCTCAGACTCATTATCCTCACAACAGAATCTTAAATCAATACATGCATAGTTACCATTGTTCATTAGTTCATCTATTCATTCTTCCTCATTTGTTCATTCATATGTACATACACATGCCAGTTATTTTTCAGAAGTCTACTCTGTGAGCTGTGCTAGATACCCAAGACATAGAAATAAATTAGAACTGTGACCTCAAATAGCTCAAACACTGTTAGTTTCCTGTCTCCATGGAGAATGTTCCCACCATATATAGAGTGCTTTCTAAAATGTGTCCCATTTGGCACATGTCACATCTTAGTAAGAACAAGAAATAAAGCCCAGATCCTGGGCAGCCTAAGTTTATAAGCAAAGAAGAGGAGATGTTTAGATGTGTTATTAGTTTCTCAGGGCTGCTGTAACAAATCACCAACACTTGGTAGCTTAAAGCAACAGAAATTTATTCTGTCTCAGTTCTGGAGGACAAAAGTCTGAAATCAAGGTGTCAGCAGGATGACTCCTTCCTTGACTTTTCCAAGCTTCTGACGGTTCCTAGCGATGCTTGGCATTCCTGGGCTTGTGGCCGCCATCAGTGCAACTCTGCCTCTGGCTTCCCATCCCCTTGCTATAAAGACACCAGTCATTGGATTTAGGGCCTCCTCCAATCCAGTATAACTCCCTCTTAATTTAATTGATTATATCTGCAAGACTCTATTTCCAAATGAGGTACATTCTGAGGTCATGAGTAGGCATGAATTTTGGGGAGACTATTTAACCCAGTACAGATGTTTCATAGATAATGTCTTACTGTATGCAACACAGAGGAGATGTGAGAGGATGTTTGTAAGAATTATTATATTCAGTGTTTTTGAGAAGGAAAGCTAACATTTGCAGGCATTGTGAGAATTGATAGACTCCCAGAAGTGCCAGCTGATGCTAATGCCCTTAATGGAAGGTATGTAGCCTGTAAGATTGTGACTCAGTGGAATAAAATATGCTGCAAGGGACCTCAAGATAGTTTTGGGTTCCCTTCATCCAAATTCTTCATTGTAAAGATGAGGAAACTTAGGTATGGACCTGATACTGTTGAATCTGAAACCACAAACCCAACTGAGATTGGGGGAAAGTATGGAAAAGGCAGGAAAAGATAAGAATGATATAATAAAGCTTAACATTTAACAGTGTGGCTCAGTTCTGAAGGGTGGGATAGTTCAGTGTACTTGGCATGTGGAGATGGGGTTATTCTTTGTGATCAAAGCTTATAATAGCCATGTTTTTCTTAGCTCTGTTTAAGAGACATTGCTTTCCAAATATTCAGGATTTTCTTAGGAGCTATCTATAATAATAAAAGCGTAATATGCTAATTAGACCAGACGTCCCCCCAGATGACCTTCCGGACAAAGCCACGGTGGTGGGGGCTGAGGCAGAGGCTGCCACCGTGGCGGCAGGGGCCGAGCCCCTTGTACGAATTTTGTGCATCGGGCCTCTAGTGTAGAATATAAAAGAAAACAATGACCCTAACTTTAGAGCAACGCACAGGCAATATGATGTCGTGAAAGTTTCACAAATGGGCAGTGCTGGAAAGCCTACAGGCAACCCACAGGCAGGCTGTGTCCAGTAGATGGTGTTTTAGAAGACTTTGAGTTCAATGCCAATGCTTAGAAATTGGAAACTTTTATAAAAATGTGGGTCTCTTATTTTTCTCGTAAATCCAGAAATCTCATGACACTCTGCTCAAATGCCAAATAGGCAACACTCAGCGGCAGCTTTAGATGGCTCCTGTCCTCGGCACAGTCACTGGGCTTGTGGACCCTGCTCCATGTGTTCGTCGACTCAGCCATCATGTACACATGAAACTTACGGTAGAAAGAACTGGGCTGATGTTGATCTTGCCTGTGACGGCTGCATGCAAGTGTAGTGCCATTGTAGCAACATCCGTGTATCTATAGACTTCTTTTAATCATAGTCATTCTAGTCTCAGTCCCATGCCTTCTGGTAGAATTATACAGTGTGACATGAACTATTAAGCAAAACATGTTTGAAATTTCCAAAGTCATCGTTAGATGACTCCTCAGAGCTCTTCCATCTGTTAATCTGGTTAGAGGAGGGAAAACATTAGCTTTTCAAAAGCTGGGATGTGGGTGGTTCATAAATTTTTGTACCCCAAGTCTGATTCAGTTAATATACCCAGTCCGCTTTCATAAATGTGAGGATAGTTACCAATTACCCTTATAATTTATATATTGTGCTTATCTACTAGAAACCTTGGGTGTAAAATGGTGAAATAAAAGCTTCATATTCAAACAGATTTGACTGGAAAAATCCAATTAGTCGACTGTTAGAAAATTGTCAGCATTCCATATGGAATGGTCAGAAAGTGAGAGAACAGGATAAAACACAAACTCCAAAATATTGGTGTTGGTATCTAAGAGAGGAGATAATACTTATCGTGTGTAAGATTTTATTGTTGGTTTGCTTTCCTTAGATTTGTTCTTGAGAATGACAATTTAATTCCTGCAAGAATTCTTCCTTAATATCATTAGATACATTGGTGGTTGATTAGTTTTCTCCCTCCGTATTTGAAGAAGTCTTCCTATAGAATTGCACTGAACTGGTACATCTGGGATATTATAATGGTAGATTTCCATCCTATAAGTGACTTGTCTAAGAAGCTGATTTCAGTCTGTTGGCTTGTTACCAGGATCTTTCTCTCATACATATGGTAGTGTATGTGGTGGTTAGGTATACAAGATGGCTGGCTCATGAAAACCTATTTAATCCCTAATAGACATGTAGAGTAATCATAACAGAACCATAAAACAGTTTCTCAGAATGTTATAGAAGAAAATGTTCTATGTGGAATTGTCAGAAAGTGAGAGAACAAAGATGACCCCCAGCTCCAAATCATTGGGAAGGGGCTGATGGGAGGTATAGCAGAAGATCAAGGACTGGGGCTGTGGAGACACCTGCTGATGGAAGCCTCTAGGGACACTTGTTAGTAATGGGCTAATTCTCCACTTTGCTTTTCTGTGTTTGCTCCAGGTTATAATCTGTGGGGGACCTTTGACCAACATTCCTTTCATCCCTTGCTCACTGTGGACAAGGGAGACATTCCTTGGCTTCCTGCCCTTCCTCTCTTTCCCCAGAACAGGCCCCAGCCTCTCATGATTTCTGAGTGGCTTTCACCTTTTAGTTGATGTCTTATCCATCTGCCCCCTGCATGTGTTATGGAACAAGGGCCCTGAGTTATAGAATGGATTCAAGTCCATCATGTCTTTAATGGAGGTAAGGATAATTGGTTTGGTAAACTCTAGACTGTTTATTTGAAGAGTACTTTAGTGAGGATGACACTCACATACTTCCTATGGATGAATGTCTCCTGCGTTCCTACTGTATGTAAGGAACTGAGCTAGTGTTCTGGATGAGTCGGTGATTGAGGCACAATGCTTCCTTCGAGGAACTCACAGGCCCCTTCCTCAAGATTCTTTCAAATCTCTTTAACTCTCTTACGGCATTTACCGCCTTCTGGGTTTTAGAATCCAACATCCTGATTGGTTCCAGCTCCATCAGTTTCTTAACCTCTGAGCCCCAACTTTCTTATCTTTAACGTGGGAATAATAATACTACCGACCTTATGGGATTGTTCTATAAAGCCCTTGGCACAAAAGCTGGCCCACAAGAAGCATTTTTTGAAATGTTAGTTATCATTATAATTAGTCTTATCTTTCCTATGAGGTAGAAAGCTTCTTCAGGATATAGGTTGTTTTGCCTTTGTTCTTGTTGTTTTTAAATCCCCAGAAATAAATCTATACACAGGGTACTCATGTTTGAGTGAGTGATGAGCATAACAAGTACATTGTATTATTTACACGAGCAGTACAACATATTAAAGGTAATAGTTTACCTCCAAGAAGTTCACAATAATTAGAGAAATGCGTAAATCCTCTGCTCCTCAGATGCTAATGTGCAGGAAAGTCTCCAGAGAGCTTGTTGAAATGCAGGTTATGACTCTGTAGGTCTGGGCTGGAGCCTCAGATTCTGCATAAAAAAAAAAAATGTTTTCATTCTTAAAAATGTGGACATTCTGCATTTTTAACAAGCTCTTTTAGATGATATTGATACAGGCTTCTGGTGTTCGACCACATTTTGAGTGGTAATTCTGGATTATAAGCTCAGGGGGAGGGATGCAGTCTGTTCCGTTCCCTGCTGTATTCTGAGCACATAGAAGAAATAGAGCCTGGGGCATGCTTGTGGGGGAAAATAAAGTGCAATAAATACATTTATCTCAAAATGATCCCAGAGGATTATTTGCCAAGTATGTAGGACAGATAAAGGTCATGACGTTCCAGACAAAGCATTTCTTGATTTGCAGGGCTCATGTAATGCATGAAGAAGACAGAATTGAAAGATGATAGTGTTTAGAGAAGTAAAGAAGGAGTGAGTACACAGGAAGAAGAAACGAGGAGAAAGCAAGAGAAGAGATTGCTCAAAGGCAGTATTCTCAAACTTTTTGGTCTTGGGGACCCCATTACACTTTCAAAAAGTACTGAGAACCCCAAAGAACTTTTGTTTACATGGAGTATATCAATATTTATTGTATTAAAAATTAAAAGATAGCCGAACCGGTTTGGCTCAGTGGATAGAGCGTCGGCCTGCAGACTCAAGGATCCCAGGTTCGATTCCGGTCGAGGGCATGTACCTTGGTTGCGGGCACATCCCCACTGGGGGGCGTGCAGGAGGCAGCTGATCGATGTTTCTCTCTCATCGATGTTTCTAACTCTCTATCCCTCTCCCTTCTTCTCAGTAAAAAAATCAATAAAATATATTTAAAAAAAAATTAAAAGATACATTTAAATTTTATTTATTTAAAAAAAGTAAGAAATCCATTAACATGAACAGAATAAAACATATTGTTTGAGACATAACCATTTTTTTCAAAGCCAACAACAATTTTATAAGAAAAGTAATGTTTTATTTATTTGAAAATCTCCATAATGTGTGTCTTACTTCTACCTTTAGTGCATTTCAATAAACATGGTTAAAGTAGATGAAGAAAGTCCTGCTGGCCTCATGCAGCTTTGTAGAAGGAAAAGAGGGATATTCTAATAGTCTTTTCAGGCAATTATGACTATTCTTTTTTTATGTTACACCAAAGCTTGATAATTGGTAGTTTGTTAAAGGTTAGTTACAATGTGGAATCTGAAACCACAGTAGTAAACTCTTTTGGACTCTGTTTCATTAAAACCCAGTTCTGTCATACATTCTGGATGGATGTTTTACCCATACATAATTTTGTGACATCATGCATTGGCAACTTGGAAAACACTGGTTCAGTGAGTTATGAAGCTCTTCCAAATGTTGACACGTTTCATTATACACTATGAAAACATTACATTCATTGATCTCACCACACCTCATCAGAAAAGCCATTAATTATTGGGGAAGCTGTCAAGCTCTCAGTGGTGGATACAAATTTTCCAAAATTCCAACTTTTGCTTGAAAGCTCGCATTTTATCATTGCCAACAAATACTGTCAGTTGTTTTCCTTGAAGTGTCAGGCTCACCCCATTCATTTTTTAGAATATTCTGCCTGGTACCCATATTTGAATAAACATAGTTTGTCTTTCGTTCTTTCAAGTAAAAAGGGTGCTCCATGTACTTTTCCCAAAACATTCTTACCTTCCTCTGCAGCAGAAGTGCTGTATCCATACTTACATTTAAAAGGCATAATAGCCCTAGTCAGTTTGACTCAGTGGATAGAGTGTCAGCCTGCAGACAAAAGGGTCCTGGGTTCGATTCTGGTCAAGGGCATGTACCTTGGTTACAGGCTCCTCCCCAGCCTGCAATCAAAACACATTGATTGGTAGCCTCCTGCACAAGCCCGGCCCTGGTTCGGGCTCGTGCAGGAGGCAACCAATCGATGTGTTTCTCTCACATTGATGTTTCTTTCTGTCTTTCCATCTCTCTTCCACTTTCCCTAAAAATCAATGGAAAAATATCCTCAGGTGAGGATTAACAAAACCAAAAAAAACACACAAAAAAAACACACACACCAAGAAAACAAAAATAAAAGGCATAATAGTTGCCCTAGTCGGTTTGGCTCAATGGATAGAACATCGGCCCACAGACGGAAGGGTCCTGGGTTTGATTCCAGTCAAGGGCGTGTACCTCAGTTGCAAAGCTCCATCCACACACCTGGTCAAGGTGCGTGCAGGAGGCAACCAACCCATGTGTCCCTTTCACATCCATGTTTCTTTCTTTTTTCCCCTCCCTTCCACTCTCTCTAAAAATCAATGGAAAAATATCATTGGGGTGAGGATTAACAACAACAACAACAACAAAGGCATATAGTTAAGGATTGAGGTTTAATAAAACTAAAAATTTCTACTGCTGCAACAGGGACATTCTTGGGTGAAACTGACATTGTTTTCAGTGGGCGTGTGTAGTATTGGGGAGTATCATAATTTTTGGTACAAGTTGTGCCATTGCCTTGCTTCATGCTAAGATGCCAGCAATTTTATCCATAATTTTTTGAGCTCTATCAGTTAAAGGTTAGGTTAGCACAGTGAAAAGGGCTATAAATAACATGTTAGTGTTATGGAAATAATTTCAACCTCAGAGACCCCCTGAAATCGCTTTTGGGAACATTTGCTCTCGGTACGGGGATCAATGCTTCTAGCAATTTGGGTGGAGAGGGAAGTCTGTGAAGGGTAATTGTGAGGGGGGGGGGCAGTTAGGTAGGTGGAGGCCAAGTTGGAGAATGCTAATGCTTAATTGTTAGTGAAAATGATTGATGATTATGAGAAAAGGAGTGCTGTTTGTAAAGTGGGCAAGATGAGTAGCATCTTCAGCTAAAATACCTTCTGCTGTTCTGCAGATTCTAAAAGAAATCCAGAAAACAGAGGGATAAGCTGAATTAGGGAAGGAGAATCTTCAAAGCTGTAAATTAAAAAGTGTCTAGTTTGGCCTGGCTGGTGTAATTCAGTGGTTGAGCATTGACCTATGAACCAGAAGGTCACGGTTCGATTCCTGGTTAGGGCACATGCCCAGGTTGCAGGCTCTATCCCCAGTGTGGGGCGTGCAGAAGGCAGCCGATCAATGATTCTCTGTCATCATTGATTTTTCCATCTCTCTGTTTCTCTCTCTCTCCCTTCCTCTCTGAAATCAATAAAAAATATATATTTTTAAAGTGTCTATTTTGTAAAGAGGGTCTAAAGCTCATTTGTATTTCTTCATCCTCTTCTCTGCTCATTTGCCACAAACAAACAAAACCACCTCACTTCTAACTCAGGACCAAGAAGCAGGAGGAAACTGCTATATATATAGTTAGAATTCCGTACTTCTAACTCAGGACCAAGAAGCAGGAGGAAACTGCTATAGTTAGAATTCCGTACGTACTTTTTCCTGTGTTCTTTGTCTATGTGTTTTTTTTTAAATAAACAGCATCATTTAGTATGGACTCTGGCCCATCATAATTCAATCTAAAGGGCTTTGAACATTTTATTCTTAATAAGGATAGCACAGGTTGAGGTAGAGATGTAAGAATTTCATAGTGCATGACATTCTCCAGGGGACTTCTAATCAATACCAGGAAGTAAAATAGGACATTTAAAAATCAAAATCCAATTGAGAATGCAGAGGTCTGTGTCATCAGCAGACTAGATCCCCACCCTCCCCTCACTTTTCAGGGCCCTCCCTGCTTCTCTTTTCCTCTGCTTGCCTCCATCGAGAACGTAAACCCAGATGAAACCTCCCTGAGCTGAATTCCAGTCTTTGCTTTCCTTGGCAGAAGTGGAAGAGACGATGCCGTGTGTACAGTTGGGAGTGGCCTGGTGAAACATAGTTTTTAAATGATGGATGTAGCTTGGGATGAAATGAATCACTGTTTAATCAGTATCGCTTTGCCCATATGGGTACCCTTGGACCCACCGCGCATTTCCTGCATGACGCATAGGATCTGGATTCCCTGGCGGTGAAGCAGTTCCCCGGGAGCTTGCATAGTTCTGCCAAGAGCCTCCTGGAAGTCTGGGAGGCGTGGAATGGCAGGCTAATGAAACGCTGAGCTATTTGCTGAGTTCTCTTTTTTCTTTTCTCTGTGTAAGAAGTGGTTATGGCATGAGTGCTTTCATGAGAAATGATCAACTTTGGACTCTCACCACTTGTTTTTAGCACTTTTGTAAAAAGAGCACTTTTTCTCTGGTGAGACACCTGAAACAGCTGAATGTCCCCATGATGCTGTGCATAGACTGTCAGTTTTAGGTTAAATATTATTTTATGAAGCCGTTTTTACAGTTGAACAAATGCATGTATACTTACTGGGTCATGAGGAGAAAATGTAGTTCTTAGACTTCACACATCCCTGTGGTATAGTGACAAAAGGATGGTATTTAGAGTCAGATGTACCTGAATCCCAGATCTGCTTTATTGCTCTGTGTCCCTGGGCAAGTGGCTACGTGTCTCTAAGCCTCAATTTATTCATTTATAAAATGGGCTCATATCACCCTCCTCATAAAATTCCTGCGATGATGGGATGAGCTAATAATGTATAGAAAAGTATGTGTGTGGAAATATGTGCAAAATGTGTATGTATGTGTATATACGTGTATGTCAGATATATTCCTGACACATAACAGGAACCAGTAGTCTTTGCTTACTTACTTTCATTTTATCTAGTTTCCCCAGAATTTCAAGATGCTTGTTGGTGGTTCGTTTGATTTGGTGTTAGCATTGGTCTATTATTATCGTAGAGCCAGCAGAATGGAAATTGCATGGAAGTAGGCTTTATGGAGCTGCTCTGTTCAATGAATGCCTATGTTAGGCAGGTGCCTGGGTGCCATAAGCTCCACCTTCCCCTGCTCGCCTTCTCCTACTCCAGGCTTTAAACTTTACTCTGTTTAATGATGGCATATGTATGTTTCACAACTGTCTTCTAAAGAGGCCTTAAATCCACACTTCTTTCTAGGAGATCTGGCATTTTGCAACTCTTTTCATTGTCCATCCTGATATTTGTGTATATATACTGACTATATATATATATATATGAATCATGCACATTTGCAATATACTAATATATTATGTGTATAGATACAATACACAAAAATAGAAATAAATGGATAGGCTAACAAGTATAAATAGAAGATGTACTTTATTCATAATCCCATAGGCCTTTTTGTACTACTCTCATTTTTTTTTAATTATAGTAAAACGCATATAACACAAAATTTGCCATCTTAACCATTTTTTTAAAATTATATTTTATTGATTTTTTACAGAGAGGGATAGAGAGTTAGAAACATCGATGAGAGAGAAACATCGATCAGCTGCCTCCTGCACACTCCCCACGGGGGATGTGCCCGCAACCAAGCTACATGCCCTTGACCGGAATTGAACCTGGGACCTTGAGTCCGCAGGCCGACGCTCTATCCACTGAGCCAAACCGGTTAGGGCTTAACCATTTTTTTAAGTGTACTGTTCAATTACATTAATTACATTAGTTTTGTTATGAGATTCGACCCCCAGTGTGGGGCGTGCAGAAGGCAGCCGATTAATGATTCTCTCTCATCATTGATTCTCTCTCATCACTACCACCCATCCTTAGAACTCTTCATCTTATAAAACTGAAACGCTATACTTATTAAACAATAACTCCCAATTCCCTCTCCCCCTAGCCCCTGATAACCACCGTTCTACTTTCTGTTGCAATAATTTTGACTACTCTAGATTCCTCATATAAATGGATCATATAGTATTTGTCTTTTTGTGACTGGCTTATTTCATTTAACCTAATGTCCTCAAGGTTCATTCATGTTTTAGCATGTACAGGTACAACATTTTGCTTATCCATTCCTCTGTTGATGAATACTTGGGTTGCTTCCATGTTGCACCACTCCCACTTTTGAGACTACTGGTGTACCAGGTGGGCCAAAGCCCTATGGTAGATGTGTATGATGGGTCATAGGAAAAAAATGTGTCATTGTCCTCAGCAAAGGATTCAACCCAGTCACTCTGGCTATGCATTATAATATCCTGGAAGATTTTAAAAACTATCTATGCTGGGGTATTTCCACTATGGACTATGATTTGACTGGTCTGTGATGGGAATAGTACTTACTTAAAGCTTTGGTATCAGTATTTTTTTCAAGCTCTTCAGGTTATTCCATTGATTCTTTGAGAACATAGTTTTAGCATTTTGTATGTGGTCTTTCATTTCCTTCTTTTCTCTCCCACTTGGACAGTCTACTGAAAATCTCTTTGAAACCAGGATTTGCTCTTCCTTAATACCCAGTGATTGTAATCTTTGTTGCTGTTGGATTAGAAAGTCTGGTTGGGTGATATTTAATCTATAAATGTGGCATCTATGACACCATCCTCTAGAGCAGTGGTTCTCAATCTTCCTAATGCCGCGACCCTTTAGTACAGTTTCTCATGTTGTGGTGACCCCCAACCATAAAATTATTTTCGTTGCTACTTCGTAACTAATTTTGCTACTGTTATGAATCGTAATGTAAATATCTGATATGCAGGATGTATTTTCATTGTTACAAATTGAACATAATTAAAGCATAGTGATTAATCACAAAAACAATATATAATTATATATGTGTTTTCCAATGGTCTTAGGTGACCCCTGTGAAAGGGTCGTTCGACCCCCAAAGAGGTCGCGACCCACAGGTTGAGAACCACTGCTCTAGAGCAAACACATTCCCTTTCGATGAAGCTCTTGTAACACAGTGATCACTCTCAAGCTCCATATAACAGAGACCAGATTAAGTAGGAGGTTTTATAATAGTCTATATCTGTGGTTGGCAAACTGTGGCTTGTGAGCCACATGCGGCTCTTTGGCCCCTTGAGTGTGGCTCTTCCTAAGCCTTAGGAGGACCCTAATTAAGTTAATAACAATGTACCTACCTATGTAGTTTAAGTTTAAAAAATTTGGCTCTCAAAAGAAATTTCAATCGTTGTACTGTTGATATTTGGCTCTGTTGACTAATGAATTTGCCGACCACTGGTCTATATGATGCATGCACTTCTCTGAGTTACTATGAATTATCTATTAGAGTAATTAGAGAATAAATACACAAAAAAGCAAATTATGAAACAAAGTAAATATGCAGCTAGTTTGAAAATGGACACATTTGGGATGGCTTTGGAGGGAAAAAACGTACTTTCTAGTCTACTCAAGGGAAATTAAAAACTCTTGTGTTTTATTGATTTCCACTAAGCTCATCTGCACATTGTTTTTATGAAAGCTAAGTGATGAGAGAAAGGCCGTAATTTTTAGAGCATAGATTTTAGATGCAGAGATTTGGGTTCTGCTTCCAGGAAGCGAAGCTTTCTGCAGAGAAGCATCCACTTGTGGAAGGCATTTTTCATGTCCGTTCTGGTGTGCATCCGTGAACAGCGGAGGGGAGAGAGCACCCTGCCTGAGCTGAGCTTGGCTTTCCTTCGGCCTCAGACCCTGAACAGTACAGGAGGAGGCAAGGCATCATGTGATAGCTGTCTGCTTTGGGAGTCCAAGCAAGTAATAATGGTCACCTGACTGTGGATATTGTGCATGAGTAACTGAGGTGGGGAAGGGGGGCTACGTTACCAACCTCCTCTCTCTTCGCTACACCACTGAAAAATCCACTTGTTCCCACTAAATGAAAATTGAAAAATCCAGAAAAAGACTTCGGACAGCAGAAGAAAATGCCTTAATTTATTAGTGTTCATAACAGCAATTTTAATTGTGTGTGTATCATATGCTAGCCCCTGTCATTTGAAAACAAAAGGGTGGGTTGTTGGAAAGAATTAAGTTTTAATTATTTTGCATTGAAGTATGGGTTGTATCGAAATACGGGCTTTCAGACTAAGAGCAATGGGAACAACACATCTTAGATTGGGTCTGGTTCAGCCGCTCTTTGGGATTATGCGTGTGACTGTAATATGGCTTTGAAATTCTTGTGTCAGAATTGGCTTTGAATCATCCTTGGTGCGAGTCACTGAGTCATGGTGACCATATGTTTCTCAGCAACTACATGAGCATCCATGATCTCAAAAAGTTCTCAGAGTAATCTAGATATGATTATTCCCATTTTTTCAGACATGGAAACTGAGGTTTGGAGAGATTGATTTTATCTGATGAATGCTAATGTTTGAACATAAAATCTCATTTTAATGCAGTGGAAGACCATAGAATCTTGGAATTTGAAGGGACCTTAGATTTTTATCTACTCTAGATTTCTTCTAATTTCTTCTGTTCTATCCTAGAGAGATGGTTATTCAGCACATGCTTAGGATGAATCCATCTCTCAGATGCTTGGTGGCTCACAGAATCATCGCAGTGAAAGAGTTCGAGAGCAGTCATGAACATGGTGGTACATAGCTTACTCGCCAAAGTTCACCTGCTTTCATTTTGTGATTACCAGCCAGAAATATGGGAATTCTCATGCCCTAGTTAGAAGGAACTAAAGTGCCTGAAGAGAACAAAGGACATTAAAAATAAAGAACTGTCTCAGTGTAATTTGTAATCAAAACGTCACTTCCTGCTGATTATTTTGTAACTTTAAGAAATTGGCTAACCTGGGAAAGAAAGCAACTCTTTACAATTATACTGCCAAGTTCTGAAGAATGTTTTGTGCCGGTTAAGTTTCAAATCGTTTTTAAATTTGACAGCACATCAAATATCTGAGTAATAAAAAGGATAACTTTATTATTATACTTGGTATCATATTGTTTAACATTGGACTTTGCTTTTCAAGTGAGTATCTTGGCAAGCTGTGGCAAAGAATGAAAGTTTTTACTTAATAATTCTCTTAAGAGTAATAATTCCTTAGCAGACACTAATTTAATTTTGCTTCTATGCTCCGCAATTTAAAAAAAAAAAAAGTTTTCATGGTCATTTGGCTGATGTTATTTTTGGCTTTGCTTTAAATTATTGATTATGGTTGAAAGGGGGAGGGACTTTCTGATGAGAACAGCATTCTCTTTAATAGCCTCTCACAAAATCAATTTCTACTATTCTTGCTGTGCTCCTGTGGAGTATTGAAGGTTAAGAACCTCGGAAAGAATCCCCCCTCCCCAAATTTGTCTTTATAATTTTTTATTAGCCCTTTTCTCCCCTCCATGTTTATCCCCACGATTTCTAAGAAAGATCTTCTTATTGATGGTTTCCTTTGTGCTTGAAAGAGCAGTGTGTATGTGAGGTGGTTTTTGTTGTATAGGTGGCTGTTTAGTATCCATCATGGATGACAGATTAATATAATAGATTCATGTTCCAAATACCCTGTGTGTAGAGCTCGTCTCTTGAATGGAGTAAGTCAGATCATGCATCAGTGTCTTTCATACTGGAAGCAGGTCAGTGGTGAATGCGCCTTTCCCAGCTGCCTGTGCTCAGCTCTGCGGGAGCAGGAGGTGTTGATTTCATTTGGATGGAGAGCTTCAGGAACATGGTGTCTGGGCAAATGTGCATGGGAGAGGTGGTTTCTTTCTTCCCCACGAAATCGGATTCTACTTACGCTAATTAATTACATTCTTGTTTCCACATGAAACGGTGTGCCTTGCTCTAAAACTGTGTGCATTGGGGGACTGTGAAGGAGGATAGGAAACTACTGAGACATGTAGCTCAAAAACCTAAAGGATGCTGGTAGCAGATCAGCTGAGAGTGGGTTGCACGGTCGCAGCTAGAGACTGTAAGTAATCTCAGATGATGGTGTTTCATTGGTTATAGCTTGCTTCTGGATGGCCTCAGAACTTCATTTTTTTTTTTACATCATCTCATCATCATCATCATTATCATCATCATTATTATTATTATTTTGCGAGCCTGGCAGGGGAATCATAAAGAGAGGGAAATGAGCAATTTTGAGTTGATGAAGTAGCTTGAAAAGAGTTGTCGCAAGTTAAAGTTCTTAGCTTTACTGTAAAGTTTCGTAAATTGTAGTCTGTGGAGCTTGAAAGTTTTCAAATAGAACTGGAATCTGTTGTAAAGCTTCTGTTTTCTTCTTCGTGGTCATTAACTTCTTCTCTGGGTGACCTGTTAAGTTATTCCAGTAGAAAAAGTCTATGCTCAAGATATGTGAATCAGCAAGTTCGTTTCAGCCAGTGCGCCAGTACAAGGCAAGGTAACTTTTTACCGTAATGAGATAGAAACTGGAGCTGAAGACGTGTGGTTATTACCAGGGACGCTTTCTCGCCCAGTTTGACTTATATTTAGAAATGCTTTCCTCAACTTTTAGAAATTACTGATGTTCACCTTTTTACCCAGCATCACTCCATTTCAAATTAATTAATTCGGGGGCATAATCTTTTTATTGTTTTAATACTTAGAGATTTAATGTGATTAAACTGCAACAGAATAAAAAAGTATTACTTTAATTTCAGAATATCTGGTAAGAAGTCTGCCTTTAATACTGGATAAGATTGCCATGATTTTTATCTTCTTTATTACGGTTTGTGGATTAGTTCAATATATTGAACATGAAACTCACTATAACTTAAGTAGATTATACAAGATAATGAAATCACTACCAACCTGAAGAGACCTGTGCTGGTCATAGTTACTGCATAGCTGGCACTGGGCTTGCTGTCAGGTATATACTTACTTAGATTCTACAGTTCTTTATGGGGCTGCTGAAATGGGCCTTGGTTCACTCAAGCAAACTCGCCCCGTATGGGTTATTTGATTATTTTTAAAAATAATTAGATAGTTTGAAGTTTTATTAATTTACTAATTGTATAAATCAAGGTCTGTTCATTGAAGATAAAATTAAGGCAACATAGGTAAATATACAATTTAAAATCATCTCTTCTAAAGCACACACAGGATTTCAAACACGTAATACAAGAAAAGAATGTGAATGGTCCTGTCAATATTTTGATATGGATTACACGTTGACATTTTGGATATACTGCAATAAATACAATATACTATTAAAGTCTCCTCTAACTCTACTACTGAGAGATGAGAACTGTTAAACGTCGTTTATGAATATCCTTTCAGATTTTGTTCTATGGCACTATCTCTAGTTTTCATATGTTTATATATGTATTTTTTCTTCTTAATTACAGCAAAATTGCTCAACATTTATTTGGTAACTTGCCCCTTTTACTTATTATTACATTAAATATTAGATATGCTGATAAATTTTCATGTCAGCAAATATACATTTATTAAATGGTTTCAATGGCTGTTCAGTAACTAGTGTGTAGAGTACCATAATTTATTTAATTAGTTCCATCATTGGACATTTAAGATTTTTTTCAACTCATTTATTTGACAAATATTAACTTATTTCATAGCATGGACCAGCAGTAGGGTGGATTCCATAGGAGTAAGTCCCCTGCCTCATGGAGCTGATACATCCACACAGGAGATTTTATTAGCAATCATGACAAGTGCTTGAGGGGAAAGTTCTGGTAGTTCTGAGAGTGCAGAGCCAATGGAAGAGGTGGCCTTGGGTCCCAGAGGGCCTTCCTTAAGGAGGTGATGTTTATAGGAAGGTTTGAAGATTGGAAAAGTGTTAGCTGTGTCAACAGGTGGAGGTAGGGATGAGTGGGCAGAGAAGATCATAAGCAAAGTCCCTGGGGTAGGTGGGGGATGGCAAGTTTGAGTTGCTGAAAGTCGGCTAATATAGACGGCCTAAGGAACAAGTGATGCCAGGTGAAGCCAGAGACGTGAGCAGGTCCAGATTGTTGAGTACTTTGGTCTTTATTAGCAAGACAGTGGGAAGGCATATGAGGGCGACATCAGATTTGTGTTTTAAGAAAATAATTGTGACTGTAGTGTGAGAAATCAGCTGGCAGGAGTTCGTGACCTTTATTGCACCCTTGACCTCTTTGGGTATCTAATGAAGCTTAGGGATACCTTCTAAGAATACTGTTTTAAAATCTATAAAATAAAACATATAGGGTTGCAAAGGAGACCAATTACATTTAAATGTAGTTGTCAAAATATTAAACACACACATGAGATGTAGTACTATATGTGCTTCTTTATTAGCACAATATATAAGAATCAGTGGACAGTCTGATAGCTACAGTAATTTCAAAGTAGGGATGATAGTAAACAAGGTGTATAACAACTGTCATGTGATATGAAAACATCTGTTGGTGGTAAAATCACAACAGTATTTTGAATACTAGTATTCTCCTTACACTAGTATGGTTTGTTGCTGACATGCATGATTGAGTGAAATGGAACATTTCAGTTTGAGATGAATAAAAATAAAGATGTGATTTTTTTTTCCTCCCATCCAAGTTCACGGGCCACATGAATTCTATCTGCAGACTCCTTGGGAGGGAGTCCATGGACCCTGGGTTAAGAACCTGTGAGAGGAAGACAAGAGCAAAACCTGGAAACCAGTTAGGAGATAATTGTAGTCTCCTAGGTGAGTGATTGTGTAAGCTGAAGAAGGTAGCAGTAGAGATGGAGGAGGGAAGGAGACGGGTGCGAGGGAGATGCAGTAACTAGCTATTGTAGGATTAGATTTGGGGGCTTAGGGGGAGAGGGATTTGTCAGGAGGAGCCCAAAGTATGTGGCTTCCAAAACTGGATGGGTGAGATAGAGGATGATGGAAACCAAAGACCAGATCTTGGACATGGAAAATCTAGTGCATCTAGTGATGATGCCAAGTGGGCAGTTGTTTGTTGTCAGCAGCTCAAAGGAAGGATCTGGAGTGTAAATGTGAGAGGAATGTTCCTAGATGCGGTAGCTGGAGCCCTGGGCACTGACGAGGTTGCCTAGAACAGTGGTCGCCATCTGGTGGTCTGTGGACCACTGGTGGTCCGTGAGGTCTGAAAGATTGGCAGCCACTGGTTTAAGGAAACCTTTGGAGCAGTGGTCGCTAACCAGTGGTCTGAAGTCCGAAAGGTTGGCAACCCTGGCCTAGAAGTTGAATCAGATGAGTGAAGAAAGGGTCCAGGGTTACCCTTCAACACTGAAGGCTCAGGGGGAGGCCATGAGATAGTCGAGGAGACTGAGGAGTGGGGAGAGGAGTTGCAGAATAGCCAGGAAGCTGAGGTTTCCTGGAAGCCATTTTTAAAGGAGTGTTGTCAATAGTGTTGAAAGATGCTAAGAGGTGAAGTAAAATAAGAATTGAAAAATATGCTTTGAGTTTACCAAGAGGTTGCTAATGACTAGAGGGGAGTAATTTTGGAGACGTGCCATGAGTGGAATGCAATTGGTGTAGAGTTAGGACGGAGTAGGAGGTAAGAACTTGTAGAGAGCCAGTATAGATGATTCCAGTTCTAAAAGATCCAGGCAGTTCTGAAGGATAGGCTTATGAGTCAAAATTCTCTTTCATACCCATTCCCCATTCTGCCTTTGCTCTTCTCTAGAGAGAAACTGTGTGTGTGTGTGTGTGTGTGTGTGTGTAAGAGAGACAGACAGAGAGAGATGAGGGAGGGAGAAAGAGGAAGAGATTGGTGTGTGTGTGTGTGTGTGTGTAAGAGAGACAGACAGACAGACAGACAGAAAGATGAGGGAGGGAGAAAGAGGAAGAGATCAGTAGATAGATATGTGGTTGTGGCTTGTTGATTTAATTTTGTGTAAATGGGATAATCTCTATGAATTCTCACACACACGCACGTGAGAGCCCTGTATTGGGGATAATACTACTAGTAGCTAACACTTCTATGGCGCTTACTCCATGCCTGGCACTATTTTAAGCACTTTACTTATAAACCTCACACCAGTCCTAGAAGAAGACAGCTGTTATTATCTGCATTTACAGTGTCCGGAAATTGAGTCCCAGAGAGGTTACAGAGTTTCTCTAAGGTCACGTAGTGAGACCATTAAACAGCAACACAGGGATCCATGAACCACTGTCTGTCACAGCCTTGTTTACCTTGGAAGAGACATCTGCCAATGCATGGTGGAGTTCGGATTGAAATACAGGAAGTCTGGTTCAAGACTCCAGGCTCAGACCTCCATCATTCTCCTGCGTAATAATTTAGAATATATGTTACGTTTATTTTATTGTCTCTTATTGATGGGCCTTTAGGTTGTTTCTTATTTTCCCCATAACACACTAGTCTTCCGTGAACATTCTTGTATATCTCATGAATATGTGCAAGTGTTTTTTCGGAATAGTTACCCAGGTAAAGAATTTTGACAGATATCTCTACTGAGAAGGTTGACTACTGTAAACGAAGCTGTGACAAAGGTTGAGTTCATGAATCTCTCTGTTTCCTTGTGTAAGGATCTCAGCAAGAATAGTAAATGCAGTATTCACCAAGAGGGTGTAGGTTGTTTAAAAATTTAGTAAAATGTGTTTTATTACTAATTTCATATACTCCCCATAATATGAAGACTGTGATATGGCAGCATCTTTACTGCAAACTATTTACGCAAAGGAAAGAATAAGCAACACACTGAATTCCCAGCTTTGCCTGGGCAGATTTTCTCTGCCTCTTTGCTTCTTGTTAGTGTCCTTCTGTCTCTCAGGGCCCCAGGGGTCTGGGTGGCACTAGAAGAACACATCACCACAGTGAGCCAAATGACATGTCTGGCCTGGACCATTTTCACAGAGCAAGGTGCTCCTGAGGGGGGTGGCGGGAGCTCTGCATCCCTGACTCCTCCCTGCTGCTCACCCTCGGCTACAGTGGAGAAGTTCGATTGGCCAGCGACCATATTCCTCTCTCAAAATCCCCAAACCCATGCTTATTTTACCTGACCAGCTTTTGTCCTCCATTTTCTCAGAAAGGAAGTCTATTATGATTCCTGAAATGGAGAAAGAAAACGCTGAACTCACTCAAAAATAACTGATTCTAGGCTCAATTATATGAACTTTCAGAAGGCAACACAAATGCTAAAGATGCTGAGACTGGTCAGCTTCCCAGGAGGGCAGCCCCCTGTGGGTTTCATGCATGACTGCTGCCCTGTACCACTGAGAAAGCCTTCTTGTGCCTGTGATTTATGCCGAGTGACAGGCCATCAGTTTTTAAGCCTCACCCAATGATCCCTTGCACTGCCGCCTTCTGTCTTCAAGGATCCAAAGGGAGTTAGGAATCTGTGGACTAGTCCACCTCCAGCATTTTAACTAGGTAATTGCAGATCCAGGCTCTTTGGATCATTTCATTAGCCAGTGAACTCACCGCAGCATTGCAAGTAAGAATGTTATTTTTCTCCCTGTAAGAGACCTCATGATTCAGGAATCAAAAAAATCACAATAAATAGGACTCTGGATTTAGGGATACAGACTTGCTGTGGCATTGTACTAAGCTTTAGCTTCGTTGTCCATTAATGAGAGAAATAATATTTACCTACCTCATAGAATGGTAGGAAGACAATGTCTGGGAAATGTTTCTAGTTCCCAATATTTTACATTTAAACTATGGGTTTCATTCCCCCCCCCCCCCCCCCCCCCCCATACACAGTAATCAGGACATGGGTGGGAAGGCAGATCCCTTCAAGAACGCTTTTAAACCATCTCTGCTTTTGCCTCAGTTCTTAGGAGAGAGCAAGTAGTGTAATAGTTGAGAGCCATGGCACATGACTGCCTGGGTGGGAATCCCAGTGGCACCATTTATTAGCGATATGACCTTAAGCAAGCCTCTTAACCTCGCTGTTCCTCGTTTTCCTGGCCTGTGAAATGGGAAGTTTTGCGAATTGAATGAGTAATTTTTTTTTTTTAAAAAAAGGTGCTTAGAACAGTGTCTGGCTCATGATAAGTGCTCAATAAATGTCAACCACGGTTATTATGTTTGCAGCCTCGAACGTAGGTAATGTCTTGTCTGCGTCCATCCTTATCCTCCCCCAGCTGGTAGCCTGGGTCAGGCTAGGAGGCAATGAAAAAGGGCAGTTCAAGTTCCCTGGAAAGGACAAGGTGACATGTCAGGGATGGTTCGCTACTTTTCTACTTGGTGGCTGTGAACAGATAGAAGGATTTGGGGAACTTTGATCTTTCTTCTCTGGGGAAGAGGAGGAGACACCTCTGATGGTCTGTGTCCTGGTGGGAGGACAGATGGGAAGGGAACCTGCCCACATGGTTTTCTCCGGTGTTTGTGTTTGTTGACATGGGTTATTGAACTGCATTCTGGGGGAGGAGGATAGGGGTTTTGCTTTTTTTTCCCTCCATTGAATTGATCTTCTGTGTGTCTATGGGTTTAATTATTTAAAATGAAGATTTATTTTTGAGTGATGAGCAGAAGTGATCAATATGCATTATTTTTATGGACTCTGCTACTTCATGACCACAGAAATGCCCACACTTACACACTTGCAGGGAGAATATGGGTTTTTAAAAATTCATTGACTAAATATTTTCTAATCTTGAAAAAAAAAAGTTGCTGCAATCAGAACACTGATCATTTGAAGGGAAGGATGGCTGGAATGCAACCTCAAAGGTCATTTCTTGACTCTGGTTACCGCATAGGGGATGTTATGTTAGTGAAAGTTGTTACTTGTAGATAGGTGTGTGAGTTTGCTAGGGCTGCCATAACAAAATACCACAGACTTGCTGGCTCAAATAACAGAAAATTATTTTCTCACAGTTCTGGAGGCTAGAAGTTCAAGACCAGAGTGGCTTCTGGGTTGGTTTCCCCTGAGTCCCTTCTCCTTGGCTTGCAGATAAGCTGCCCGCTTGCCTCCTCCTCACATGGTTTTTCCCCGGTGCACACACATCCCTGGCCCTTCCTCTTCTTGTAAGGACACTGGTCCTATTGTAATAGGGCATACCCTAACAGCCTCCTTAACCTTAAATACCTCTTTACAGGCCTTATCTCCAAATGCAGTCACATTTTCTTGTACTGGGGGTTAACGCATCAATATATGAATTTTGAAGTGACACAATTCAGCCCATAACAATAGGTGGTATTGGAAATTGAGTGATATTGGGAGGTATTTTAAGGAAGATTCTAATTTACTGCGTGATCTGCACATGAGAGAAGCATAGTCCCAAACAGGAATGTGACTGCTGCAGTGGAAGAATTTAAGGCTGCAACTGGGCTGAGTAGGGGCAGCCCATACGCATCATCATGGAAGCTGCACTATCCATAGGGAGCAGAGACCACGTGTACTGCCCAAATGCTCACTCGTTTGGAGCCGTAGGTGGTTGAGAGAGGACATTCAATGAAGAACCTTCATCACAAGCCATTTCTGTGATAATTTAGTGTATTGTCAAATTTTGCATAAACCATAAAATGCTAAATGGAATTTTTTTTCTAATGTGTTTACGTATTTCTGTCACTACAAAGTCATTTTATCTTCACTACTTAACTATCGATACTAATGGAGGGGAATATCCTGTGGAAAATGCAGACACGAATTCATTTCCAGCTTTCTGATCTATATCAGTAGGTTGTACATTCTGGATTCTACTCCTAGCTCTCTTTGCTAACCATGTCTCCATAAACAAGTTGCTTAGCCTCATATTCCTCATCTATAAATGATAGGATTGGCCAAGTTATATTATTAGTTTGCAAATTTAGTGTACAAATGACTCAATGTGTAAAAAGTTACATTCCTGAGGCCCCACCCCATAGAGACTGACTCGGTAAGGCCTAAAATGGGCCCAGGAGTCTCTGTTAGGATGTTAGGAAGCATCACTTAGTGAACCAGACACGGGGTCCTCCAGTTCTACTTTGACAACCTGACCCGAGATCTCATTGTCATGAAAACAGATGAGATTGGGGACTGGAATAGAGTTGGGAAAAAGCCTGAGTTTGAGAAATAGTAAATTTTGGACACTTCTTACTCCTTTTTTTTTTTTAAGTCCTTGCCCTCAGAGGTATACAATTTAAATTTTTTTGTGCCCAGGGGACTGGAATAGAGTTGGGAAAAAGCCTGAGTTTGAGAAATAGTAAATTTTGGACACTTCTTACTCCTTTTTTTTTTTAAGTCCTTGCCCTCAGAGGTATACAATTTAAATTTTATTTTGTGCCCATATGCAGCTATCAAGTTATGAGGTCATAAACACAGTCTACTAGATTGCACAAAATGGAGAGAGAGGCAGCTCTCGCATGGTAGGTCTATAATTTCTACTGTTTTTGATACTGTCCCAAGCTTTCCCCTCTCTGGTACTACAGATCTTTGAGCTAAATGGTTGTTCCTTAGTTGGACACTCGCTGGCTCAGCCTTGTCCGCTCATGGATCATACGTGGGCGTTCCTTTTTCTTACCCCCACGGTGGAGTGGCTCCTGCTCCCTCAGGCAGGTTGTACAAGAACGAATGAATTCAAAATGGATGAAGAAGAAAAACAATAATCCTGAGGAGACAGAGAGTGCTTTCCAGGAAGTTGCGGACTGAAGAAGAAAGGACCCGCTGGTGGTGAAATGTGGAAAAGGCCCTGGTTTTGCTCCCAAAACCTAGGTGTCCTGTATTAGTTTTCTATTGCTGAGTAACCAGTTACCACAAATGCAGCGGCTTAACACCTGCAGTTTCTGTGGGTCTAAATTCTGCATGTAGGTTAGCTGGGTCCTCTGCTGAGACTCTTAAAGGCTGAAGTCGAGGAGTCAGCTGGGGCTGTAGTTTCATCTGGAGCATCGGGTCCTCTTCCAAGTCACTGGTTGTTGGCAGAGTTCGACTATGCTCAGCGTCCTCCTTTTCTTGCTAGCTCTTGGCCAGACCGTAGCTGTAGAGGCTGCCCTGGGGTCCTTGTCATGTGGTGGCTTACTTCTAGGTGAGCATCTCCTTAAAGGGCTCACCTGATTACCTAAGGCTGGTCCAGGATATTCTCCTTTTTAATTAACCCAAAGTCAACTGATGAGGGGCTTTAATTAAGTTTGCAAAATCCCTTCACCTTACAATGTAGCATCATCAGAGGCATGATCATCCATCATAGTCCTCATAGGTATCGCCCCTATTGATGCAGAGCATGTACACCAGGAGGCAGATCTTGGTCCATCTTAGAATAAGGCCAGAGGGGAGGGAGGTTGGGGGACTGGGTGAAAAAGGTGAAGGGATTGAGAAACACAGATTGATAGTTACGAAGTAGTCTCAGGGATGTAAAGGAAAGCATAGGAAATGCAGTGAATATTATTGTAATAACTAAGTATGGTGCCAGGTGGATACTGGAAATATCAGGGGACCACTTTGTAAAGTATATGGTTGTCTAATACAGAATAATATTAAATGTAAACAATAATTGAAAAAAAAGGAATAAGGCCTACCACATGTCCAAAGATTGCTTATTATATGTTGGGCGCTAAAGGTTGACTGTTAGTTGGTTAAAAGCTCTATAAAAATATTAATTTTTGCCTGGCCAGTGTGGTTCAGTGGTTGAGTGTTGACCCATGAACCAGGAAGACACAGTTTGATTACTGGTCAGGATGATTCTCTCTCATCATTGATGTTTCTCTCTCTCTTCCTTTCTCTCTCTGAAATCAATAAAAACACAATAAATACATATATAAAGCATCAGAGCATAAAGCTGATGAAGTCTATTGAGATCCTTCCCTAAATGCCCAGTCTTTAAAACCCCTGCAAATGAAGGCCCAGTGTGTGCTCTGTTGAATAATAAAGTTAATTTTTTTTTTAAAGTTCAGTCTAGCTAACTCTTTAAAAATTAATTTTTATGAATCTCAATTTATCAACTTGAATCTGCAACTTTTTGGAGAAATGTTGTTAAGCTGAATAAAATATTTCTAGCCTTTCCTTCCAGAATTTGCAATCACAAGAGTGCTAGAAATTCCCAGAGTTCATCCCATCATCTGCATTCCTTGTGCAAATGAGGAAGCTGTCTCCATGGAAGAGACTTCCCAAGGTCATGGAGCAGCGGGAGGCTGCAAGTCCTCTGTCCGTTTCTATCTTTTCCTTTTCTGTGTGTCTCTTCGTGTGTTTTTAAGATGAGCTCCAAGTACTCTTATTAATCTGGAGCGCACTGACATTAATGAACAGTTTTCTTTGTTTCCCATTATTGTCTCGTGAATTAGAACATTTTTCTTCTGATGTGTATACAATTAGTTACTAAATGACTCGGAATCCTGGACAAAATGAGCTTTGGGTTGTTTATTTGTATTCGTATAGTCTTCATCATTTTCATGATAACTCACACAGTCAAGGAATTACATAGAGCTAATGGTGGGGATAGGAACTACAGAAAGTTTTTATGATCCATCTGCCTCACACACACACAAAAAAAACCCACTTTTTTTTTTTGTGGTTGACAATTTGATTGATATCCATTAAGTAACTTTCCATGCTCCCCTCTCCCCATATTCGGTGATACTTGGTAGTTTTTAAAAAATATGTCAACTTAAGTATAAATAGGATTGAATATTTTTACATTTCTTCTTCTGAAGTAAAATCTTACCATTGACAAGACAATGTGTATCTTTGGCAGTTTGTATTCAAGCTTCCTCTCCAGAGGACCCCCTGCTAAATGACCTCCTGGGTGGATAGACTCACTCTTAGCTTGAAAAGTGACTGTTACCAAATAAGAATCTAGTTATTGTGCCAGTACAGAGACTGTGGGTATATCCAGGAGGAGTAGAAGGTCCTCAGCCTGAATGCATGACTAAAGTAATGTGTGACTTAGCCCAGTCCCCGGCTGCCTGATTTGGGGTGAAGCAATGGACTGTTTGCCAACTTGGGTCTGAGCACACTTCTTTAGCAGTTGTCAAGACATGTGCATGAGCTAGATTCCCAAGGTGGGGAAAGCAATGTGGCCATAGCCCTCTCTTTCATCTTCTTATATCTCAGCGCTTGGTTGCTGGTACAAACGAGGACATCTCTTACGTTCACTTGAGAATAAGGTTTTATCTGGGGGGAGTAGGGTGTTTTTCTTACTGCATTCAGACCCCTTACTTACCTGCAGGCTGCCTACCCTCACTGCACAGGGGATCTTACGGCAGTCTGTCCTCCGTTCCAGCCAACGTAAGCTTATAGGAGATACAGTGCATGGTGCCTGGAGTGGTACAGGGTCATAAATGTTAGAAGATGAAGGCATTTATTAACAGCATGTAGCATGCACCCAGGTATTGCACAAGATGCTAAAGATTTGTCCCTTATATCTGTCTGCTCCATTTATAGCCTCAAGGAGCTAAAATTCCATTGCAGGAGTCAGACAGTAATTAAACATATAATTAAACAAAATTAGTCGTGATCACTGCTCAACATGGAAAACCGCCCTGGTTTAGGGCGTAGGAGCAGAATTAGATCAGAGATCTGAAGCAGAAACAAGGGCAAAAGCCTTTGGAGAAGCCAAAATATAGGCCATTGTCCGTGTCCCAACCATTTTCACTTCAGTTACTGAGGAAAGCCAGGTCCTCGCTCCAAGCCTTTTCCTCCGATTTAGACTCAATGGTAACACAGCAGCATGTAGGCAAGGGGCTAGATTTAGTGGTTTAGAAGGGAACTAGGAGGTGGAAGGGAGCCTTGCAATGTTAGCAAGGTGATAGCTTAGCACTAGAGTGGGGGTGCAGGGGGAGGGGGTGGAGAGGCAAGGAGCCCAGACCACACTTTAAGTGGTCCGAGAACATTCAGTTAGCAATGATGTGTGTAAAGAGTTTAAGTGTCTCATTGTAGCCGTTGATATTTGGAGTAATGGCCTTGAGCCACCAAGAAAGAGGTAAAATCATGCTTTGAGCATTTGAACGAAGCAGAGAAATGAACAGTGAGCACAAGGCCCTCTGCATTGTGTGTGAGGTTTGGGCCCCTCTGGGATGTGAGTTCCTTGGAGGCAGTGGACTATATCTCGTTCATATCCGTATCCTCAGAATTTGCCTGCGTCCAGCCCAAAGCAGTGAGCCGTCCAGTAGATGTCCCCTGATTGTGTCCCATTAAAGAGGGGAATGGCTCCAGGCAGATCCTCGTGGAGATCGTAGAATTAGATGTGCACAAAGCTAGATGCACAGCAAACCGTGCCTTCAGCATCCTGGCCCTCCGTTCTGCAGCAGAAGAAATGGGGCAGCAGCTTCTGTTCTTTGATCACATTGTGACTGACATGATAGTGTTAACTATAATAAAACCACAACTCTCTTTTAATAAGTCTGTCTGCCATTCATTGACTGATCTGTTGGGTCTGTGTGAGCATACATTTATTACATTGTCAGTGTGCTTGGCCGTGGCGAGGGCCTGTGGGGGCACGTGGGTGAAGATTTCTCCCTGCCCTCCAACAATTGGGGATGTGGAAGATATCTCTGAATACATTAGCTGTTGTTATGGTTTGAATTATGTCCTCCTAAAAGATATATTGAAGTTCTAGCCCCTGACACCAGTGCGTGTGACCTTGTTTGGGAATAAGGTCTTGGAAGATGTCATCAAGTTAAGATGAGGTCCTACTGGAGTAGGGTGGCATCAACATGACTGGCACCCTCATAGGGAGAGGGGGATTCGGGCAGAGGCGCACAGGGAGACGTGTGTGCAGATGGAGGCATTGATTGGAGTTAGGCTGCTACAAACCAAGGAAGAGCTGGGGCTCCCATAAGCTGGGAAGGGCTAGGAAGGATCCTCCCCTAGAGGTTTGGAGGGAGCGTGGCCCTACCAGCACCTTGATTTTGGACTTCTAGCTTCCAGAACGGCTAGAGTGAGTTTGTGTTGTTAAAAGCCACCTGGTTTGCGGTACTTCGTTACGGCAGCCCTAGCAGAATACAACTATAATACACTTCTGTGTGAATCAGGAGACAGAGGATCACTCCGGCAGCGTAATTGGGGGGGAGTTCAGAGAAATACTGTTTACAGAGAAAGAATACTGCTCACAGAGGTTTGGACAAGGTTAAGGGAAATCCCAAGGGATGGGGAAGCTTCCCGGGGCTGGCGGCTGGTCTCCATTCCTCCAAGGGTGAGGAGCCAAGGGAAGGGAAGGTTCCTGGGGCTCACGCAGAGCTTCATTTGCAGCTGTGGCTGTAGGAGTGGGGCCTGATCTTAGCCGTGCAGGTCTGTGCTCCTGAGAGAGGGAGCTGGGGAAGTCTCTCTCTGGCCTCTTTCTCCTCCCGCCTTCCTGTCACCGCTGGGCTGCTTGTCAACCGAACCTGCCTAGAATCTAGCTTCTCGGAGTGTAGGGCAGTGTGGAAAGGGTGAGAATAGGTTTAGAAGAGGAACTGGAGAATCTCCCACACCTCTGGAGGAAGGGGTCTATGCCTTTCAGATCTATCCGGTCTCTATGAGAAGGAAAGAATCCGGTGTCTAAGACAGGATTGTGCATCCCACTGGCTCTCAACAAATACTGTGGTTGGGGATATAGACCGCCGAGAAGTGTTTATTAAGTACCTACTGTAGTGCCAGGAACTAGACAGCTCTGGGGGTGGCACTAAGCAAAGTAGACTTCTCCTTACCCTCACAGAATTTACGGTCTAGTGAGTACCAACTATATTAACAAGGGTTAAAAGTTCCATAGGACTCTACTTTTCTCATAACAGTGTAATTTCAGTGTAACTTTAAATCACTTACTGGATGTCGCTCTTTCTCTGAGGACTGCAAACCTGAGGGCAATGAGGGGATCTCTCATGTTTACTGCCAGAGCCTGACACTTAGTCTGACACCTTACTCATGGCTGATGTTCAGTGAAAGAAAGAAAAATGGAAGAGAGGGAGGGAGGAAAGGAAAGAAAGGGAAGTGGGGGAGGGAAGGGGAGGGGAGGGGAGGGGGAAGGAGAAGGGTAAGGGAAGGGAAGGAAAGGGAAGGAAAGGAAAAGGAGAAAGTCTTATATTTACCAGAGAGGAAAGACTTTTCCTTTACCCTCTTATGTTCAATAGCTGGGGCCTGCAAATTGAATTGATATTAAAGCAGATTAGCAAGAGAAAACAGAGTGAATTACATACTTAATGCCTCCTCTAGAGTTCACTCCAGAAGGCTGTTGGAATTTGGAGCTTATATACCATCTTAATATGGGATGGAGATGGGCAAAGTAGCACTTTGGGGAGAACAAAGAACCTTTATTAGAAAGGAGAAAGGGCATTTATGGACAATTATTTTGGGGGAATGTAACTAGGGTTTTAGGAGAGTGGATGGGAGCTAGGATAGTTTGGTGACAATCTATTTGGGTGTGGACTTCTCGTCTCCCAGGAGGGGGTTATGATGGCTGAGTTCTTTGGGGAGGCTCTGCTTTGGGGCAGATTAGAGATTTCAGAAACTCAAATGCTTTCAGTGCAGAGTTATTTCGGTGCCACAGTGGCTTATTCTAGACCCTTTCATTTTACTATTTAGGAATTTCTCAAAATTAGTGGGTGGCTTAAAATACATGAAATTGGACAGATTAACTGCATTGGGAAATTTTGCTATTTGAAAGGATGTTTACATGAATCCTTTAGCATGGAAGCATGCTACAACAAAATAGTCTATAATTTATCTATTTTATAACTCTGGATTTAACTTATGGGAGTTTTTTTTTTTTTTTTTTAGCTGAGCATCTATTTTATAACTCTGGATTTAACTTATGGGAGTTTTGGTTTTTTTGCTGAGCGCACTCTTGTTCAGTTTTAGGGATTGAAATCAAATATCTTTCTGTTTTCTTTAGTGACTGTTCTCATAAAGTGATTGGTTCATAAGAATATGCACTGAAGTTAAGGTAAAGTGTTAATGTGAATATGAAATGATTTATTTTGCACTGTACCTTTTCAACCAATAATTTTGGAGAAATACCTTCACTCATTTTAATGTTAAAGCAAAATACCTGCCACCTGCTGTCAGATTAAGAACCAAAAGGTATCAAAGGAGCAGTTGTTGGATACTTTCTTTCCCGGCTCTTCAAACATTTTCTGGTATTAAATTGGGGGTGTTAACTCCTTAGGGCCTCCAAAGTACCATTACTAAAAAGAAGCCAGATCTCCTTTGATGCCCATATAAGGAAAACACTTCTAGGAAAAATATTGCAGAATCCCTGAGCAGCTATGCTGTCTAGTAGCCCCGGGATGGGGAAATGCAGAGAGAATGAAAAGCAGCTGACTTCACTATTTCCCACAGCAAGTTTCTGCCATTTCTGCACGATGTAGAATTTATCCTTAGAGAGTCTCACTCCAGTTACTGCGTCCTTTATCTGAATGAGTGGAGAATTTCGTTTTTATACTTGCCAATAGTATAAAATGCCTCCTCAGCTTAAGAATCATTGAGGGAAGTTCTTGTGATAAAGGTTAACAAAGGAAACCAAAAAATAAGAGAAGGCAGGTTCGCAAGGCCACGGGTGTGTTTCTCTATATGCAGTTTGATTTTTGGATTAAAATTTTTCCTGCCTTCTAGAGTTTGCGTCACCTAAGGAAGAATTGTGCTGACAGCCCCTTTCCTCAATGTTGTATATTGCTGGAGCTTGTCAGTTAATAGAAATAGGCTGAACAATAAGAAGGCATTCCGTAGCCTTGCTGTAGGAATTATTTTCATAAAAGCTGGCTTGCGTGTTCACCCATGCTAAGAATGCCTAAGGTTGCAAGCCTGTGTGAGGAAAATTACTTGCCCTCTGAGATGTAAACTCTATAAATAAACAGCACAATCAGAAGGGACTGGTGAGTTATGGAACCAGAGAGGATTCTTGGACTCACGGGGCAAATGTATGTTTACTGTCTGCGAAAGAGGACGGTCTCCAGTGTTAGACAGGGACATCCTTCATTAGTGCTGGGCGTAAGGGGGTGGCTTGCCTGGTTCTGGGAGGCTTCCTGGGATGTAGGACTTTCATTGCTAAAACCAAGGAAGTCCCGGGAAAACCAGGGCAGTTCATTACCCTGGGTGGACGCCCTGCTCATTGCAGGACATGGAGCATCCCTGGTCCTCACTCAACAGTGGTACCCCAGACACTCCCATATATTTCCAGAGGTAGGAACTGTCCCTGGCGAGTCTTGCCTAGGGTGTTGGAGCCCCTGGTTGGGGCAAAGGTTGGCAAGACCATGGCTGAAGTGAGGTGGGTGCAAAGGCTATCTTCCCTCTTTCAACGAACGCCCAAATGCACAAAGGAAAGGAGAAAGGGGAGCGGTGGCGATGCTAATAAAAACTCCATTGCATGGGGTGGGGGGATGAGGACATTGATTCTGTGTGTAAACATTTAGTCAAGTTCTCATTCATGTGTGGGTCTTATTCACAAGTAATTGCCGGTTTTCACAGAATTTTCGAATTAACGTATATAGTCATGCAAGATGTCCACACGTAGAATATCTGGGTGGGTGGGAGAGATAATGGACCTCCATCCCACTCCCCACCCGTCTCCTTTGAAGCAGAGAATCAGTTCCCAGCGATGGTGCATCCTTCAGAGGGGATGAGACAGGAGGAAGATGGGCGGCCTCTGACTTAGGAAGACTTAGGGTAATATCAGTGCCTGTGAGAGCAGACTGTGTTGTGAAAAATCCCTAATTACAGGGCTGGTGTGTAGGACTAACGTATGTATTATTATTATTATTATTATTATTATCTGTAAGGAATATAGATGCTAAGCTCGGTTTTATTGATTAGGAAAGCCCAGCCTGGTTCTGTTACTTAAGGGGATTTAAATAGATTATACTGGGTAGCCTTGGGTTGAAACACATACCCTTTACATTCCAAAATTGGTCAATGTATTCTTTATGTGACCTGATCGATCCTCATCTTCTCCCGGTAAACATAAGCTTGTTCACAGAGATACAGCTGGAAGTCATGTTGTCATGGCAACAGTTACAGGCTGGGAGGAAGGACTCTTTGAAATGGCCAGTGACTGGTTTTTAATCACTGATTTATAGCGATAGCAAAATTAAATAGCAATGTCGATCTTGTCATTATATGTGATTTTGGTTCCGTGTTTTTGCTTCTATTATTGGCATGTAATTTGTGAACATGCATTATGAGGCATAATTTTTACACTGATACACCCAACTCCATCTCATCTGTTTTCTACCTTGTTAATAATAATATTCACAAAACATATGGATTTTCCTGCTCAGAACTTTCGGTAGCATTTTGTTGCTCTACAATGAATTCTGCACTCATGAATGCGGTTGGGAAGCCCTGTGAGAAGTGGCTTCCACCTCCCGTTCAACTTTCTCTCAAGGGCATCGTCGCAGACCCCACACTTGTGCGATCCTTGACTCCAGACTTCATGAGCTGAGGGGGAGGGTGTCTCACTGAAAACTGTAACACGAAGTAGAAAATCAGCCTAAGTAATTTGTCTCTAAAGGGAGGTGGTAGGACAAGGAGGAGCAGGTCAATTTTTAAAATGGGTGCTTGGGAAAAGTTTCGTGGAGGAAGCAACCCTGGAAGGATGACCAAGTTTTGGTTTGGAGGAAGGTAGCGAAGGAGATTGCAGCCGAGGGAACAGCATAAACAAAGGCACATGGCTGCTAAAATGCACAGTATGTTGTGAGACCAGCGAGTGTTCATTTTGTCTGGATTGGACGGGGCGGAGGATGGGAGATGTTGGAGGGAGTGGACACCATTGATGAGGGCATTGGCCACACGGCCATGCGAAGGGAAGTCTATTTATTTTGTACGGGAAGAGGAGTGAGAAGTGGTTGAAATGGGTATGCTCTGGGAATTACTAGTTGGGGTATGATTAGAGAGAGCAGTGTCATCACAATACTTAATTATGAACCATTTTCAAATCCAGGTGAGGTTCTTGAGAGCTTGTCCTGACACACTGCTGTGGAGGTTGGAAAGCAAGGCAAGCATATGAGGGCTGTACCGTTCTCGATTCAGTTCCTGAAACAGATGATTTTGTATATTGACCAACGTGCACTTACAAGCACGTGCTCTAGTGGGGGACTGCCTGCCAGTCCCCCAGCTGTAGCTCTGCGGGGGGGGGACCCCGGCTCTAGCTCTGGGGCCATGAGTCACTTTCTCTATGCATCATCTATAAAATGGGGGGGGAGATAACACCAACCTTAAAAGGTTCTAGTAAGGAGAAAATGAATCAATAAGTGTGAAGTGCTTCGAACAGTGCTTGGCACATGATAAACTTCTCAATGAACATTCATGTTGATGCTGATGTTGATGAAATCTAGAAACATTGCTGAGTGTAGGGCACTTTTTTATAATGTTCTTAAGCAATCTCAAGAAAGTAAGTTATCTGACTCTACTCATCACCAAACATCTTCGTCTGCCCCTCTCGGAACACTCACTTATAGTTAATTTGATGGACAGCTGTTGACCATCCATCATGTGCCAGGCATTGTACTCAGTGCTAGAGTTTGTGTCATAAAAGAACACAGTTGGTCCATACAAAAGAGTGTAGAAAAATAGTCCATATGTGGCAAAGGACCATATGAGAAAGAGAGCGAGAGAATGAGAGTGTGTGTGTGTTGCAGGGGGCAGGAGGGAAGGGTAAGGATTACTGAATACCATGTAATTTCTAAATTGTTAATGCTAACTACGGTCATTTTGATTTTAAAATCTTTTTTATTTTAAAAGCACCCCCATGGATGCTTAAATCATATTTGTGTGTCTATATTGATCAATTATATCAGATTTTTCCCAACTAAATTTTATTATTTTAAATCTTAGCTTCAGAGTGAGGTATGGTAGAGAATTTCTTTTCATTTTAATCTGGTTTCAAGGACTGGGCTTCAATTTCTGAAGAATGGCACTAATCCTAAGTAAGTTTTTAAATGAGAGAAATGGAAGGTTGTGAGTGCTTCAGAATTGTTGGCAATTCCTGACCTAAAATTTTAATATTTAATCCTGAACTGCTTTTATATCCTTCCAGTCAGGGATCCCATTATGTTTTTCACAACCTCCCACTTTGGGGCTCCAAAGAAATTTTTCAAAAAGGATCCCTCTTTTACCCCTGGCTCACTGGAAGCCTCTAGGCCAGTGCTGGCCATTAGAAATACAACGTGAGCCACATATGTAATATCAAACAGTCGAACAGCCTCATTCAATAAGTAAAAATAAACAGGTGAAATTGATTTTAATCATGCATTTTATTTAACCCAATATACTATCTGCAATATCATTTTGACATATAATCCATATAAAATTATTAATAAAATATTTTCTGTTCTCTTTATTGTACTAAGTTTTCCAAATCCAGTGTGTGTGTCACGCTGACGACACATCACTGTGTGGACTGGCCACATTTCACGTGCTCAGTAGCCCGTGTGACTAATGGCTGCCATGGTAGAACTTAGGGCTTTTAAGAGCCGTGGCCAGTTCAGTAACCTAAACAATGGCTATTACCTTTGTTCAAAACTGCACTTGCGATGTGCACTGTTGTTCTGTGTGTGTGTACTTATTTAAAGGGTTTCCCCCCTGCACTGTGTTTTAAAGATCTGCCCATAAGGCTGTGTGTACATCTAATGCACTGTTCCTCATTGCTGCCTGGTGTTCCATGGTGTGAATACAGCGCACTTTCCCTTTCCTTTGTACAATGATGGGTTCCCACAGTGCCTCCATTTCTCCTGCACCCCCACAGGGAACACTGTGGCATATGTGCTCTAGCGGAACTGCGTGAGAAAGTGTGTGGAATATATACTTAGTGTTGCTGGGTCATAGAGTATATATATCTACCAGTTTTGAAAAAAAATTATTGACCTTATTTTTATTGATGGCTATACTTTTATATAATCTTGCTCAGTGAAAAACAAGCATTGCAATTATTTGTTAAATGAGATCCCTTTGACTACTAGGGTGAATCCAGTTGGGGCTTATTTTTTTAGGAGTAGCTTAACGAAATCTCATAGACATGTTTCTCAAACAGGCCCAATGGCCATGAAAGAGGTCAAGCTTTCCCAGGGTGATCAGTTCGAATCTGGGCCAAGTACAAGTGCAGCCCTTCTTCACAATAAGAAAATGGCAATTCTCCCACTATCCAGAGAGCATACTATATTTTTTTAAAAAAATGAATTTGTCATCAAAACAGAACGTGGAAGAAAAAACTTATTACCCTTACGAAAATAATCCATGGAAAATTTACACTGAAAATACACTCTTGCTTTTAAAAGCAATTTATACTGTTTATTTCTCCAAAGGGAATTTTTTAGAAAAAAAAAATCACAGCGTTTTCTTTCACTCAGCTCCTTTCCGCTCCTGGCTCCAAGGTTAGGTACTTCCCACTGTAATATTTTCTAAAGAGAAGGGTATGTGCTCTCAGTTCATTCATCAAAGCTCATCTGTGACATAAGACACACAAAGTTTGTTTCTCCAAGGAAGGAAGCACAAACAGCTGTCTAGGGTGAAGTTCTCCACACAGCATCCACTGTCCCCACTGACACCCGCCTGTTCTGTCTACAACAAGGCGGACTTTGACACAGCATCTGATTCATTGGCTTCCAAAGAATGTTCCTCTGTACCCACTTCTGAGATCTAAAGACCATTTGTGTGTGCTGAGAGAGTCTTCCCTCAAAGGCTTCGAGGGTATAGTAATTTCTTTCAGAGAGAAAGGAATGGGGAGAGTTGAGGAGGAAGATGCTTAGAAATAGCAGAATTCAAGAACAGATAGACCATCGTTTACAAATGGACACCACCTACCAATAGATCCAGAAAGAAGGAAATGGACTTCACCGAGAACAAAAATGTTGCTTGAATCAGTTTTCACAAGTGAGAGGCTTAGATTGAGATGAGGAGGGGGGAAAACCCAAAAACCTATTTCTGTAGCATAATAAATTTGGAATCCTTCCCAGACACCCTGCAGATAAGAGCATTTTTCTAGTAGGAAATTACAGCATGTTGACTGGAATTCGAGGCCTAGAGTGTTAAACCAGTACCTTTGTGGGTGAATAAAAACTAGCAAACAATGATTCTAGTTCCTTTTCTGATTCCATAGCAAAGTAGAACTCGGCAGGCACGCTAATTAGTGATACATACCCACACCCCCATTTTCCCTTTTTCCTTCCTCCTTTCTCTTCATTGGTATTCTCTTTCCTATAGATTTCATCTGTGTGGGTATTACCTAGGTGACCTCTATAGTTCCAGAGAATGAAATATGAAAAAGGGAACCACTCCCACATTGCACACCTACTGTGTATGAGACATGTTTGTGGTACTTTGGTTGATTAAATAAAACAAAGAACAAGCCTATTCTTTTCTTTAAGGAACTTAGATGTGTTTAATTTGTGATTAATAGTATCTCTACTTTTTCTGAACATTTTGCTATTGGGGACCCACAATTTAGACACCAAATAGTTCCATACCCAATTATAACAGAAAGGGAGTCCTTCTGAACTTTAAGCGCTAATTTATTGTTTGAGATTTTGAGAATGACTCTTTTATTTACTTGTCCTTTTCTGGAATTTTGGCTGATTTATCTAATATTGTCTTATGCTGGATTCTATTTTGAGAAGCATTAGAAAAAAAAAGATACTTTCTACATGCATATCCCTGGCAGATGGGTACTTGTCCTTTTCTGGAATTTTGGCTGATTTATCTAACATTGTCTTATACTGGATTCTATTTTGAGAAGCATTAGAAAAAAAAGATACTTTCTACATGTGTATCCCTGGCAGATGGGGTCCACAAATACCCCTGCCTCTTTTCTGCCAGTGGCCCCAGCATCTTTGAAAATTTCAGGGCTCTGCATATCACTCTTCTAATGGTAGAAAGAAAAACCAAACTGTCACACAGGTGTGCAGCAGCTAATCAGTTTTGCCGTTTTGTTTTTCCTGGAGAATCTTTGCTTTTCTCTTCTGACCTAGAATTGGAGGGGGTGGGGGAGGAGGCTGGTGTAGATCAAAGAACTAATAAATGTGAATCAAATGAATGGTTGGACATTGCATGTGGTTGGTTGAATCCTGATACTTCTTGAAGTTTGTGAACATTTAAGCCCAGCACTGAATTTGGTATTTTTGACGAGAGTTGGAGGTGAGGTTAGGATGCTTGGATTGGTGGGTGATGGAAAGTGAATGAATGATAACTGATGACGTTATGTTCCAACAATATGCTTTTTTAGAAAGAGTGTTGGAGAATTTGGGAGTCAGGAGCCTGGGTTTTTTTTAAAACTATGTGATTTAAGTGCCTAAGGTTTGAGATTGAATATGGGTTTGCAAAACTAATTTGTGAGAAGCTGTTTCTTTCTTAGGTACTAGGTCTGGAATTCCGTTTCCTGCCATTAGATGGATGAGTTAGGATCAACTCCAACTGCTAGTAATACAAGACTCTAAAACCACAGTGGTGGATTACAACAGAAATTGATTTTCCTTTCACATAGAAAGCCTAGCAGTAGCAGCCCACTCATATGCTGGCTCTGTTTCACAAATACCTCAGGAATCCAGATTGCTTGACCATACTGCTCCACCATCCCTAGGGAGTAGCCAGTGTCCTCATGGTCCAAGGTGGCATGTGTATTCCAGACAGCAAGAAAAAATGTTTTCCAGCTGTTTTATAAGGAAGGCTCTGAGAAACTGCCATACAGTTCTGTATTTAACACCCCAGTGGCTGGAATGTTACCTACATGGCTACACCTAGCTGCAAGGGAGTCTGGGAAATGTATTCTTACTCAGGGTGGCCATGTGTTCAATCAGAAGTCTTTATTGCTTTGGAAGAAGACACTGAATATTGATTAACACCTTGCATTGTCTGCTACAGGTACCTTATTTATGAAACCCAAAATACCAGGCTTTTCATAGACTAAAGGAAAAGCACAGAATGGTTTGCCTAGTTAACTTTATTATTTTTAAAAAATTGTTTACATTTAATTACCTATTGTTCATGTGATTACCATTTAGAACAAGATTTACGAAGTAAGACCATCGGGATGCAATGTGGAATTTCCGTATCAGTTACTGCCCTTGTACCACCAGTGCTGTTTCCCACATGCTGAGTTCCTCTTAGATTTTGTGCTTAGAAAAAGTTTCTTTCTTGATAAACTTCTTTTTTCAGACAACTAAAACTTTGTACATTTTTAGAGCAAGAAATTAAATTTCTTCTCAACTCCCTGTTCTCTTGCTATTTTATTAGTTGAAATATATATGTTTAATGGAAGTAGCTTCAAACTCTTTTTAAATTCAGATGGAGAATAAATATCTCAGAGGAATAATAAAAAAAAACAGCTTTTACTGTCATTGCTTTAAATGTTTTTAAAGTTAATTTCAGAAAAACATTCTTCTCTGACCTCCTCCACCCCATCCCTAGTTTAAAATCCTATATTACATCAAATATTGCAACTTGTTCACTAAACACTCTGGCAGACTGAACAATTCACTTCAGTTCTGCTGATTTTTTTAAGGGCATTTCACCTTTAAAAACACACTTAACAAAGAGAACAGTTCGTGAACAAAAATACAGAGATTTCTCCACAGTCAACGTTCACCAGTTTCCTAGCCTTGATCAAGGTATTGAACGTTGTTGAAACCTGTTTCTTCACCTGTGAAATGGGGATGTTATCTCCTCTCTCTGTGTCATAAGATTGTGTGGGATCCCATGCGATTGGACTGGTTACAGCATTTGGAAAGTCCTGTGGGGCCCAGCAGTGCATGCTCTTGTTCTTATATTAGAAACAAAATATATGCATTTTAACCTATGGAAGCAGAGTTCTGTATACTCCCACGTATGGATTTTGATTCTAGGAAAGAATGCACCCACTTCAGCTTGCTTTTTTAATGTGCTGAGGAAAGGCCAAATTGCCATTTGTCATTGAACACTGTCTGTTTCCTAGATTCTCAATAATCACCTTTTGTTCTAATATTTAATGTCGCTGGGAAGTCAAGTCCTGGCACACCACCATTTAAAATAATAATGACCTTGAACTTGGTCCAGGCAACCCTGGAAGAGCTTCCACCTTGTCATCATTGCAGCCTGAGGAGGAACACAGCTCTAACAGAAAAGTGTATTGAAGACCCTGAAAAAATAATGGAAAAGAAAATTGGCTCTATTTAATATACTTTTAAACCAGTCCACCTTGAAAGAGTATGGTGCCAGTAGTGATTCTATTTGTCTAACGGTATGAAAGCCAAAGAAATATTTCTGCTTATGATGGTGGTGTTTTGTCTTCTCTGTTCTAACTGCTCACTGTGACATGATAATCAAATGGGGAAGTTGTGTGGTTGGGTTGACCGAGGGTATGGCAGCTGGACACATTCTCTGAATGATGTTGTGCAGTTACCCTTTGCTCAATTTTCTTTTTTTAAAAAAAAAATATTTTTATTTCAGAGAGGAAGGAAGTAGGAGAGGTAGAAACGTCAAGGATGAGAGAGAATCATTGATCAGCTGCCTCCTGCATGCCCCCGACTAGGGATTGAGCCCACAACCCTGACTGGGAATCAAACCATGATCTCCTAGTTCACAGGTCGATGCTCAACCCCTGAGCCATGTCAGCCACTGAGCCACGTCGGCCGGTCACCTTTGCTCAGTTTTCATAGATCGATCTTCCTAGAACGCTGTATTTAGGATTAGGCACTAAATTCCCAAACTTAAGAGCAAAGAATATTAGGCCTGATTTGTTGATCTTTCTGCCAAGCCTGATTAGTCCCATCTGGTATTGAACAAGATATGTGACTGCCATTCAATAGGTAAGTGGTATAGTCAGACAACTGGAGGTAAAATTAATAAACCTGCCTAGCAATTTTACATAAATATATTGTGATCTTTACTTTTTAAATATTGATGATTTCAAGAGCATCCCCATCTGCACCCATTCTCCATTCATTATTATGGACTAGAGGCCCGGTGCATGAAAATTCATGCACTGGAGGGGGGTCCCTCAGCCCGGCCTGCCCCCTCTCATAGTCCGGGAGCCCTCAGGGATGGGAGGCGACCCAATGATCAGGGGAAGGCGACGCCCCATCACACCTCTGCTGCTGCCACTGCCAGCAGCGCAAGCCTCGGCTGGCTATGGTTACCTGAGCCTCGGGCAGCCCTGGGCGGCTTTGGGGCTGAGGGGACTGGGGGACTCCGGAGGCAGGCACGCAGCGGGGCTGAGGGGACTGGGCGCTGCCATCTTGTGGCTGTGGGCACTGCCATCTTTGAGGGCATGGCAGTCAATTAGCATATTCCCTCCTTATTGGCTGTGGGCGCCGCCAGCTCTGTGACAGTGTGAGGGTCAATTAGCATATTCCCTCTTTATTGGCTGTGGGTGCCGCCAGCTCTGTGACAGTGTGAGGGTCAATTAGCATATTCCCTCTTTATTGGCTGTGGGTGCCGCCAGCTCTTTGAGGGTGGGGAAGTCAATTAGCATATTCCCTCTTTATTGGCTGTGGGTGCCGCCAGCTCTGTGACAGTGTGAGGGTCAATTAGCATATTCCCTCTTTATTAGGTAGGATTAGATTTTTGGATTTCAGACATTTGTTGGTTTCACTACAAATTTTTCCCAGCACTTCTTAGAAAAACAGAAGTGAGGTTATCGAAATGGTCTGTAGCTTTCTTAAAATAAAATATAAATCACCACTCGTGTGTTATGTTTTTCTTTTCAACTTTTTTTTGAGGGGGAGGCCCTTAAGCCTGTGGCTTCTCAGCAGTGGCTGTAAATTAGGCTATTTTGTTCCTTGGTGCGTCCTCTACAAGGAAATAGTGTTCTCAGATATTTCATATCATCATAAGATTTTAATGTCTTCTTTTATAACTTGTGGGGAAATGCATGTTTTATTAGGTATTTAGGTGTTTAGAATAAGACCTTCTGATGATATTATAATATCTATAGCCAGGCCATATGATTCACCTCAATTATATGCATGTATAGGGATGGATCAATGGATTTTTTACCAATACCAATTTTCCCTCTGAATAATTTTCAGCTGCTTATATCTTGTGCCATTTAGTTTTTAAGTGTGTCTTTGCAGAGTTCCCCTGACTCCTGTGTCGTGTTTCCATTTTGGATAACAGTCTGTGAACAGAGGCACATTTTCCTTTTCATCTTCCACCAACATCGGCTCAGATCCTATTTACATACCTTCTCGGGGCTGTGAGCTAGAGCAGAAGCGGTCTCAGAGGAAGGATGTCTTAAATAATATAGCACACCCAACAAGCTATTTTGTTTGGACTTCATTTCGGCTGCTTTAATGGCTCCACTGCATGACATAAAGCAGCCCCCTGCTGATTAAAGAGGTGCCACATACTCCAGCATGTGTTCTGCATCGACAGGGCAGTGCCAGGGTTATCGTCTGCTTTTCTTGGTCTAAATAAAAACGGCCTTTTTAGTAGAAACGCCTTTGGCAAACTCTGAGACGTCTTCGCTTTTAAAAGGAATTGCACAGTGGTTGATACCATTTCAAAAGCGTTGTGTCCCCACAGCCGCGTTTGAATGAAGCCATTCGTAGTAATAATAACTCGGATTTACTGAGTGAGTCCCGTGTGCCTGACTCTGTGCGGGGCGCTTGGTTCTGCATCAGTCCCCTGCGGGCGGAGTTGTCAGCAGTTCTGTGATGCTCGGAGCAGCCAGGCCATTAGACATTAGGCCGTTTGTCTGAGGTCGCACAGCGAGCCAGTGTTGGGGCTCGGCTTCAAGGCTGTCAGCTGGCTCCAGAGCTCCTGTCTGCGATAGTAAAATGGCCCTGAAGCTTAAAATGTAATAGGGTGAGCTCAGCAAAGACTGTGTCTCCAGTGAGTTTAAATGAAGAAATACTGTGCGGACCTTATGCCAAAATACTTGATAAAAAGATACAAAGTATGTAGTGTTGCCAGGCCCAAATGTAAGGCCCATTTAAATAATGAGTCCTTAGAATATTTACTCCAAAATCTTTAACAGAAAAATCCTCCGCTATAAATAGCTCCCTATTTGAAGGACACTCAGATACCTTAATTTTTTTTTAAAGAAGAATATGGGAAAGGTGTTATGAAATTAACACTCCCAAAACTGTTAGGAGTTTTATTGTAGCTGTTAAAAGAATGCTACCCCAGGAAAGCTCAGTTGAGTACAGCGTGTGTTTTTCCTAAGGCTGGGATAGACATTTCAGGGTCTCAGTGATGCCTTGCAAATACATCTCAAGAAGTAGATGAGGCCCCAAAACTGTTTTTGGCAGCTGGTGGGGCAGGATTCTAAACACTTTGGGGCTCATGCTCTTGTTCCCATAGTCCTTGGGTTTGCCAGTCTCTGGCTGAGGACAGTTTTGCATCAGTTCTAGGCAGTCTCTTGTGTGCTGCTCGGAACCCTCAGCAAATACATAATTAACGATCTAGACCTCGAGTCTGGGCTCTGTGCTGCTGTCTTCAAAGGTTGGTAATGAAGCTGGAGGAAATGAAAGTCTTGTTTGCTGTATTCTGAAGTTCTGAGTCCAGTAAAAATAAAGGAACTAAAAAGAGGGAGGGATGGAGAGAGGGAGGGGAGTAGAGAGGGAGGAAAGGAGGGAAAAAGGGGGGAGAAAGAGAGAAGAGAGAGGCAAAGGAAGCAGACCACCAGATGATCAGAAAGAGTTTTAAAGCCAAATTCAAATGGCTTGGATTAAAGTATCTGGATCCCTCGGGAATAACATTGCTTAAAAGAGTAGCAGCAGCTGCAACTAAGACTTTGGAAGAGACAGTCTCTTCTTCTCTAAGAATGGGAGCGTTGTGCAAATTACCCTTCTGATTTTGAAGACACAGATCACACAAGACCTTCCAGAGTTTTCCTTTACATAGAGAGTGAATTCTTAGCCCTGGTGGCCTTAACGATGACTTTTCCATTATAACGACACGACAAGCTCTTTCCTGCCACATGGTCTTTGCACTGGCTGTTCCCTCTGCTGGGAATGCTGTTCTCTTGCCTCTTCCCCAGGCTCACCCCTCTAGTTTATTCCTCAGAGACCTTCCCCCACCATCCTGTCCAAATAGGCCACCCCGTCCCCAGGCACAATTGATCACATTTGCTAACTTGCCTTTTACTCATTACCATGTTCACAGCTTTTAGAACAGTGCTTGGCGTTTATAGGAGGCCCTCAATATGAAAGAATTAATGAATGAAAAGTGGGTGGATGAATGAATGATTGAATATATATTCACATGTTTTCCTTTATGGAGCCAGTAAGTTAGGTGGAGTTTGCTGGAAAGGGATGATTACCTTTTCTGTTTTTCCAGGCCAGTGGTTCTTGAAAGTGTGGTTCTGAAACCAGTAGCATGAAATCTGCAGCACCAGGGAGCTGTTAGAACTGTGAATCCTCAGACGCACTGAGTCAGAAACTCTGGGTTGGCACCCAGTGACCTTCGCTCTAGCAGGTTCTCTGGGTGACTCTGCTGCTTGAGAACCATGGCCCAGGGTCCCTGACGCCTGACCTGGGCCTATCTGATGAACCTCTGTATCTCCAGGCCTAAAGCGATGCCTGGCACAGAGCAGATAGGAAATGGTTGCTGAATGAATCACTCCATCGCCTCTTCCTCCCCACCCCCTCCCAGTGCCCTGCACACCGAAGGCACTGGGTACACACGGTGAGGAAGGGAGAGGCTGCCATCTGAGGACCCGAGGGAAAGGTCTGCAGACCTGCCAAGTCCAGAATCCCGGCTCACCCATTCCTCCTGCCTGTGGCCTCCAGAAGGCGAGGAATTTTCCAGCTGCTGCTGGTAGATGCTAATTTGTTTTCATTTGACCCTTGGATTCCTGCAAGTGAGCCCAGCAGAGAGGATGATTAGAAGCTGGTTTGCCTCACACACAGGCCCCGCTGGGGAGGCGGGAGGGGAGCAGGTCCCTGCAAAGACAGGGGTGGAGCCAGGCCAGTGGCACAGGCGCCAGAGGTGGCTGCAGGGGGCAGGTCTTGCCGCTCACAGATGGGCTCCTTGTTCCCAAGCCAAGCAAGGCTTCTGGCCCAAGAGGCTCCCAGCAGGAGAGGGGCTTTCTGGGGCTCTCAGCCTTGCTATTTTTACACGCTGACTTCCAGGCCCTGCTTCCTGTTCTCTCAGGAAGGAACAAAACTGCGAACAATGAAGGACCACAGAGCCACATTGAAAGAGCACCTCCCGGGTTCCGCTCCTCGTCCCTCGTCCACCTGTCAGCCCGTGACTTCGCCTGTAGCGATGCAGTGATGACTGGAGACTGTTAAGCAGCTTACGGGCAAGATCCTCGGGACAGATAGGAGGGGGAAGTAGGGGGGCTCCCAGCTTCTGACACGCTGACTTCCAGGCCCTGCTTCCTGTTCTCTCAGGAAGGAACAAAACTGCGAACAATGAAGGACCACAGAGCCACATTGAAAGGGCACCTCCCGAGTTCCGCTCCTCGTCCCTCGTCCACCTGTCAGCCCGTGACTTCGCCTTTAGCGATGCAGTGATGACAGGAGACCATTAAGCAGCTTATGGGCAAGATCCTCGGGACAGATAGGAGGGGAAGTAGGGGGGCTTCCAGCTTCTGCAGCTGCCTGAGGGGGAGTGTGATCCCAAGGCCTCTGATGGGTGAGCCCAGATGTGTGGGCAGCTGGAGCGGCTGCCCCGATTCACTGGAGGCAGATTAGGGAGTGAGGCCCCAAAACTGTTTTTGGCAGCTGGTGGGGCAGGATTCTAAACACTTTGGGGCTCATGCTCTTGTTCCCACAGTCCTTGGGTTTGCCAGTCTCTGGCTGAGGACAGTTTTGCATCAGTTCTAGGCAGTCTCTTGTGTGCTGCTCGGAACCCTCAGCAAATACATAATTAACGATCTAGACCTCGAGTCTGGGCTCTGTGCTGCTGTCTTCAAAGGTTGGTAATGAAGCTGGAGGAAATAAAAGTCTTGTTTGCTGTATTCTGAAGTTCTGAGTCCAGTAAAAATAAAGGAACTAAAAAGAGGGAGGGATGGAGAGAGGGAGGGGAGTAGAGAGGGAGGAAAGGAGGGAAAAAGGGGGGAGAAAGAGAGAAGAGAGAGGCAAAGGAAGCAGACCACCAGATGATCAGAAAGAGTTTTAAAGCCAAATTCAAATGGCTTGGATTAAAGTATCTGGATCCCTCGGGAATAACATTGCTTAAAAGAGTAGCAGCAGCTGCAACTAAGACTTTGGAAGAGACAGTCTCTTCTTCTCTAAGAATGGGAGCGTTGTGCAAATTACCCTTCTGATTTTGAAGACACAGATCACACAAGACCTTCCAGAGTTTTCCTTTACATAGAGAGTGAATTCTTAGCCCTGGTGGCCTTAACGATGACTTTTCCATTATAACGACACGACAAGCTCTTTCCTGCCACATGGTCTTTGCACTGGCTGTTCCCTCTGCTGGGAATGCTGTTCTCTTGCCTCTTCCCCAGGCTCACCCCTCTAGTTTATTCCTCAGAGACCTTCCCCCACCATCCTGTCCAAATAGGCCACCCCATCCCCAGGCACAATTGATCACATTTCCTAATTTGCCTTTTACTCATTATCATGTTCACAGCTTCTAGAACAGTGCTTGGCGTTTATAGGAGGCCCTCAATATGAAAGAATTAATGAATGAAAAGTGGGTGGATGAATGAATGATTGACTGAAAACTACTGGTCCATTAAATAAAGTCCAAGGTACTTATTTAAATATATGCATTATTTTATGTAGGAAAAGAACTACAAAACAAATTGGGGCTATGAAGACGAAACACAATGAAGTATAATAGGCCCGTGGTGCCCCAGAAGACATGTTTTGTATTTTTCCTTGTTGAATATATCGATAAAACAAAACAAAACAAAACAAAAAACCAGCCAGCGTGGCTCAGTGGTTGAGCGTTGACCTATGAACCAGGAGGTCACGGTTCGATTCCCGGTCAGGGCACATGTCTGGGTTTCGGGCTCGATCCCCAGTGTGGGTTGTGCAGGAAGCAGCCTATCAATGATTCTCTCTCATCATTGATGTTTCTGTCTCTCTCTCCCTCTCCTTTACTCTCTGAAATCAATAAAAATATATTAAAAAAGAAAGAAACAAACAAAATCTCAGTTCAAAGTCTCTTGACTTCCAGCCCAGAATTCTCAGCTCAAAGTCTGTTGACTTCCAGCCCAGAATTCTTCCCAAAATTTCCTTTTGCATTTCTTTTTATACATAAGAACATTCACGTGCACCATCCAGGGAAGGAGACATCACTCTAACCAGAAATTAGCATCCCTGTGGGTTGGGAGTTGCTCCCTTTGGTGAACTTGCACAGAACTCATTTCCTCAGAATCCCTCTTTTGCTAAGTGCCAAGTTCCAAATCCCCATTACTCAAGGACTTCATTCATTCATTTCTCCCTTCTTCTTTATTCCTTCTGCTTCCCATCCATTCATTTATGTATCCATCCGTTTATCCATTCACCATCCATCCAACTCAATGTTAGTGAATACCTGCTGTGCTAGTTCTTGGGAATATGATGGTGAACAAGACCAGCATGAGGTCTACTTGCCCTCATAGGGCTTGCAGCCCCTTACAGCCAGTGTGGGATGATGTGGAAAGGATTCTGTAAGTGGTTCTGGAACTGTTTACAATACTATAGATGTGCCCACCTTACTTCCTCGATCATCATCATTTCACCATCATCAATTTTTACTCCCTCCCCTTTCTTTATTCCAATGGAATCTCAGCAGAAACTCAGAATATAAAATAAATATAAGTGGGTGGGTCTGGTTAAAGACAGAACAGCCCAGTTAGTTCCTGCCCTGCAACCCACAATTCCTTTCATTTTGCCCTTGAGGTATCTCCTCACACAGCCAAACCTGAAGACCATTGACCTTGGTCTCTGTCCTTAGTCTGACATCTATCTATATAAAAGGCTAATATGCAAAGTGTCCCCTCGGGAGTTCAACCGGGAGACTGGGGGTTCGATCACTCACTATGACATGCTTTGGCCACCAGGGGGTGGCTCGGAACAAAGGAAGGCCCTGGCCATCAGCCGGCAGCCAGGAAAGGAAGTCAGCTCCTTGCTTTTTCTTCAGCAAAACCTACGTAATTTTCTGGGAATCAAAAGGAGTTGGAACTTTCCCCTCTGATAACCTGGTATTTGCAGACTTTCCTGTTTTGCTGCAGCCTGCGTGCCCTCCTGCATGCCCTCTCCACTGTGGTGTCCATCTGAGGGCAGCCACTTAAGCTGCTCTGCAGTATTTTGAACAATCTTATGACAGAAGCAGTTTCTTGGTGTTTAGATGGCTTGGCCCCGCTGTTCTCTTGCCTTCGCTATGGTGTCTAGCTTTTTTTTAAGCAATAAAATTCTTTAAAACAACTGACCCCTGTTTTCAAGGAAAATGATACATACAAGATCAATATGTAAAACTGAGAGCCCTCATTAGAGAAAAATGGTGCGATTGTGTATGAAAGGCCCTGGAAGGACCTGGAATTCCACCTCCCTGCACCACTGTCTTCCTCCCCAATTTGATAACAACTGAAAACTACTGGTCCATTAAATAAAGTCCAAGGTACTTATTTAAATATATGCATTATTTTATGTAGGAAAAGAACTACAAAACAAATTGGGGCTATGAAGACGAAACACAATGAAGTATAATAGGCCCGTGGTGCCCCAGAAGACATGTTTTGTATTTTTCCTTGTTGAATATATCGATAAAACAAAACAAAACAAAACAAAAAACCAGCCAGCGTGGCTCAGTGGTTGAGCGTTGACCTATGAACCAGGAGGTCATGGTTCGATTCCCGGTCAGGGCACATGTCTGGGTTTCGGGCTCGATCCCCAGTGTGGGTTGTGCAGGAAGCAGCCTATCAATGATTCTCTCTCATCATTGATGTTTCTGTCTCTCTCTCCCTCTCCTTTACTCTCTGAAATCAATAAAAATATATTAAAAAAGAAAGAAACAAACAAAATCTCAGTTCAAAGTCTCTTGACTTCCAGCCCAGAATTCTCAGCTCAAAGTCTGTTGACTTCCAGCCCAGAATTCTTCCCAAAATTTCCTTTTGCATTTCTTTTTATACATAAGAACATTCACGTGCACCATCCAGGGAAGGAGACATCGCTCTAACCAGAAATTAGCATCCCTGTGGGTTGGGGAGTTGCTCCCTTTGGTGAACTTGCACAGAACTCATTTCCTCAGAATCCCTCTTTTGCTAAGTGCCAAGTTCCAAATCCCCATTACTCAAGGACTTCATTCATTCATTTCTCCCTTCTTCTTTATTCCTTCTGCTTCCCATCCATTCATTTATGTATCCATCCGTTTATCCATTCACCATCCATCCAACTCAATGTTAGTGAATACCTGCTGTGCTAGTTCTTGGGAATATGATGGTGAACAAGACCAGCATGAGGTCTACTTGCCCTCATAGGGCTTGCAGCCCCTTACAGCCAGTGTGGGATGATGTGGAAAGGATTCTGTAAGTGGTTCTGGAACTGTTTACAATACTATAGATGTGCCCACCTTACTTCCTCGATCATCATCATTTCACCATCATCAATTTTTACTCCCTCCCCTTTCTTTATTCCAATGGAATCTCAGCAGAAACTCAGAATATAAAATAAATATAAGTGGGTGGGTCTGGTTAAAGACAGAACAGCCCAGTTAGTTCCTGCCCTGCAACCCACAATTCCTTTCATTTTGCCCTTGAGGTATCTCCTCACACAGCCAAACCTGAAGACCATTGACCTTGGTCTCTGTCCTTAGTCTGACATCTATCTATATAAAAGGCTAATATGCAAAGTGTCCCCTCGGGAGTTCAACCGGGAGACTGGGGGTTCGATCACTCACTATGACATGCTTTGGCCACCAGGGGGTGGCTCGGAACAAAGGAAGGCCCTGGCCATCAGCCGGCAGCCAGGAAAGGAAGTCCCTGGCCGGCAGCCAGAAGGCCCCAATTGGCCCTGATCACTAGCCAGGCCTAGGGACCCTACTCATGCACAAATTTTGTGCACCGGGCCTCTAGTAATTTCATATTGTGCTAGTGCTCTGTCTGTAGCTGTTCTCCAGCTATGCTAATGCCCCAGCTGTAGAGGAAGCTAGGATAAATGTGTAAACGCAGACCAACAGACCTCAGAAACCCCAGAAGTGGTAATGAGTAGCCTCTTTATGTCCTTTCAGTTTCTAGCCCCAGAGCTTGTCATGGAGCCACTGGAATGGGACAGGGGAACACCCTTGATCGTTTTTTCCCACGGTCCCCAGACCCATGTATTTACCTGTCCTGTCTCAGTTGAGATGCTGAAAACAATGTAACTGCAGAAACAACCTCCTAAAACCAACACAGGACAAAGGAGTTTATGCACATGTTTGTTTGGACTTTGGGTAACTTGAAATTATTTAATCATGCTTAATTTCCTGCAGGGGGAGGGGAAGTTCCATCATAATTTGAGACAAGTGGCAGTTTTGCCTCTGGCAGATTTAAATGAGAAAGTGAATGCTGGGATCCAAACAGCCTCATGAATGTACATCTGTGCCCATAGTCTTAATCAACCTCTTTGTTTCGCTTCTTTCTTTCCTGTGGTGGTTGTAGCAGCCTCTGCGCCGCCTGCCCACGTGATGCAGTGACATTTGCACAGGGCAAGGCCCACAGGCTTTCTCATTTGCATTGCACTCCAGCCTTTTCTGAATGGCCACCGAGAAAAGGACCTGATCCTTAGAATAAAGTGATCCCCAGATTCAGAGCTCAACTTTCTTAAGTTTTTCTACCCGACTGCAGTGATGGGCTGCCTGTGATTCCTCCATTGTGCCTCTGCCTCTGTGAATTTATTATTATGTTTCTCTTCCCTCTCCTGTCTTCTCTAGCACTTTAATCCATTTCAGATTCAACTCAAAAAAAAAAAAGTCAAGAATGAGATTTTCAAAAAGCAAATAGCTATTTAGTAAACTTATAAAATATTCACATAGGCCAGGGAATGGCTGATTTATTTTATTTACCACCTCCCCTACAGTGTTTAAAAATAATTTCTTGAATTTGAATGCCTTTGGACTTTGCACATGCTTGCCAGTTTGCCACAGTCCCCACCATTCTCTGTCGTATTTCACACCCATGTGACTTTATATATGTATATTACTGGCCTGGTTTTATAGTCAGCCTGGTCCCTTCCTGAATACCAAAGGTTTCCCAGGCCGTCTTCCTTGAGAGTCTTCTTTGTGCAATTTAGAGTTCTAGAGTTTTATAAAAAGCATTGCTACTGTGCATATATTTATATCAAATGGGAGGAGTTATTAAAAGGTAGAAATACAGTATCCATTTATAGAAAGTGGTTAAAAGAAAATAAAAGTTGTACTCATTGCTGGGAATGTTATAGGATATCAGGCAGTAAATCTTACTAATAATTTATAAATGAATTCAATAGATTTTGTGCATAACTTGTAAATTTCACCTAGGTAGTTAAGTCTGGATAATGGAGCAAGGTAAGCCTGAAACATCGTGGGAGGCACAAATGACAAAACTGAAGCTGTCCTGCTTTGGGCACATCATGAGAAGGCAGGGCTCTTTAGAAAAGACAATCATGCTGGAAGAATAGAAGGCAGCAGGAAAAGAGGAAGTCCAAATATGGAGTGACTTCATGAAAGAAGTCACAGGTCTGTGTCTACAGGAGCTGAGCAGAGCTGTTGAGGACAGGACACTGTGGACATCACTCAGTCACAGGGCCGCCAGGAGTCAGAGCTGACTAAATGGCACCTAACAACAAATAGAGCCTTGATTTGATCATAGGATTCTTGGAGGTGTTGAATAACTTGATAGTGAGTGGGTCCTTTATATAAATACTAGAGGCTCAGTGCATGAAATTCATGCATGGGTGCGGTCCCTAGGCCTGGCCAGCATTCGAAGCACAAGCATCTGGAGTGGAAGGGCAGGTCCCAGCTGACCTCTGGGCCCCCCGCGTGTCCCCCTCTGCCTGAGTCATGGCGCCCGAGTCCCCACACGGAGATGCAGTGAGCGCGGCCAGATGCCGTGGGCCGGGGCGCAGCGTGGGCTTCTGGGCCACCCAGCAGTGCCACACAGAAGCCAGATGGGCAGTGTGCTCTCTCCCAGCTGGCCTCGAAGACCGGCTCCTGCGCGAACCCATGGGGAGCCCCTGCAATCCCAGTGGCTGCGGCCCGGCTCATTCAGAAGAGGTTGCATGGGTGTGGGGTGGCCTCCTTGCAAGCACCTGGCACCTAAGTGTGGGGACTTCCTTGGCTCGTGAGCCCTGGTGTCCCAGGGGAGGGTAGCAGGAGGAGTGAGAGCGAGCTTGGTGGACACCCCGCATTCTCACTGCACCTCTATTGCAGCCCATGCCCAGGCAATGTGGGAGGTTGGCCATCGCCACCCACCCCCTGTTTCCCATCCCAGCCCAGGGCCTGGCCCCGATTGGGCAAGCAGGACCTGCAAGCCGCTGGTTGCCATCTACAGGGCGATTGTCGGGGCGATCGGGCCCCCGCTCACACCTGCCTTGGCCTGGCGCTGCCTGCTCACCTGCTCCACCATCCTGCTGTGGTCCCGCTCTCATCAGGGCCCATCGGGGCCAGCGGCACCTCCACTGCTGCCTGCTGCCAGCACCATGTCGCTGACGCCCGCCATGTTCCACGCCACCCCCTGGTGGTCAGCAGATGTCATAGTGAGCGGTCGAACTCCTGTTTGAACAATTTGCATATTAGGCTTTTATTATATAGGACTAGTGGCCAGGTGCATGAATTTGTGCACATTGAAAGGAAATTAATTAGAAGAAATATTTTAATATCATTATTCGCCCTTTTGCTATAATAGAAGTGTCAACCAAATTCACAATCGACAATGACAGATGGAAACACACACGTGCAATTGGCGCCAGCGAGAGCTTTATATGTATCGCACATGTGGTAGTCAACTTAGCCTTCTATAGATATAGAATAAACTTGCTTAATTAGACCTACTTTCTGGTATAGCTAAACTTTTTCCAGCCCAGTGAAGCATCTCAACTTCTCTTTCAGGTTATTGTCAGCAACACAGCAGTAAATATCAGCATGAAGCGGATTATTATTGTAGATCACGCAGGGAGAACAAAGGGTAAAATGTTTAACTGCAGCAGTGTTTGACTATATTCTGCACAGTGAGACAACCTGAAGTCATTTTCAAGGCCACCATTTCTTCTTTTCAGTCAAGTCAAGTTTCTAAGTTTTCTAAGTCTCCATTTTCCAGCTAATGGAAAGAAAATAGGATTCCACCGAGTCTCCTATCTACCTACTCCAGGACTTCTGTGAGGATCAAATGAGATGAGGCATGGGAAAACGCTTCACAGACATTTGGTTAAAGTGTAAATGTTTCCACCTGGCTATAAAGCAAGTAGTGTTCCTGGGCTGAAGAAACTGCAAGAAGGCTATTCGCTAGGGAGAGGAAGTCGGGCGTTGCCACATGACGTCATTACCCGGACAGACACTTAGCGTATTAGCCTTTTACATATATACTAGTAGATTCTCAAACATCATCCTTCCTTTCCAGTTCTTCCCTTGTTTTATTCCATATCACCCTTTTACCATGCTCTGTGTCTGTTGGATGGCTGTGGTTCTTCTTTCTTGGGCTCTGGACACGTCTGTCTATGGAATTCTCCTGACCGTTGGTACTAAACTTGGAAGACTGTAATTTGTTTCCTCTTTTAACAAAGCCCTCTCCTTTTTTTCCATTTCCCAGCAGATGTATGGAGTGATCACTCATTTCAGACCGACCCGGATTTGCCTCCTGGCTGGAAAAGAGTCAGTGACATCGCTGGGACCTATTACTGGCACATACCAACAGGAACGACACAGTGGGAGCGCCCTGTCTCCATCCCAGCGGACCTTCAGGGATCTAGGAAAGGCTCGCTTAGTTCTGTAACGCCATCTCCCACCCCAGAGAACGAGGTAAAACGGAGTCTCTTTGTAACGACTTAGTAGAGTGGATGTAACTGGTGATTTCTCTTTACACTCATTGCTTCTGCCCCAACAGGTCATCAAGGTGAGCTTTTTGATTATCGTGCATGTTGCATTTGAAACCTCAGTAATGCTGCCTCTTAGTAAATAGTGTTAATACCATCTTTCAGGGATGTTTTCATTTTTTAATGGCTTTTGATCTCTTGAAACACTGTTTTAGGTACACAAAGTAAGAGGGGCTGATTAATGAGAAGTGGTTAAGATTCCCCAGGGCTCCCAGAGGCAATATTTTACTCTGTAGGTGCCATTGCGTGGTGCTGACTCCATAAAATATTTACACACAGAAGAACATCTCTTGGCCAGACGTCTTATAATTACTGCATATCTTATTATCCTTGGGTTCATTGGGTTGCATGGAGAGGATGTCAGTAAGAATAACCCTTGAGAGCCCTTAAATGCTTAATTTCTATTTTAAAAACAGGATGTTTATTTAGCCAGAGTGACCTGATTTTAGAAATAATGAGCAGCATAAATTTTTGCTATCCCTGAGGAAGAAATCTGAATGTTTAAACAAAGAATTGAGACATTAAAAAAATTCCATTGTGGTATTTATTAATATAAAGAGTATTTAGTCATTGTGAATCCTGATAATGAAATAGTCAAGAGAATTACATTTGGAAAAGGTCACAATTAAATAATGGCCTTTTCTTTCTTTTTTTTAAAGAAAAGTGGTTTGATCACTGACACCGAGACATTTTTGCTTTTCTCTGACCACAATCTTGTTTTTTAAATAACCCATTTTCGTTTACTTCTGGGACATGGATGACATTTGAACTGCATCTCTTACCTGCAAAGCTCCTCCATATATTTGCAGCTATTATCACCCTTCCTGTAGGAAACAAGAAAGAGATCTTGTTTTCTACGTCTTTGATTATTTACTTGCTCTTCTCTGGGAGGCAGTAAAACCTACCTTCCCACCACATCCTGCTGTTACCGAGCCACGTAGGATTTTGTTGTTTATCACTGGGCGATTTTGATAACATTTCATTGAAGCTTCATATTTCTGCTCCCTGAGCAAATTCCACTCAGTCAATTATTCATCTTGTGTTAGGTGCACTGGGGGGTAAAGATGAACGAACACAGCCCTGATGCTCAAAGAGCTTGGCATGGAGTCTTCCTATCCCAGAAATGCTTCTTGGCATTTCTCCCTGAACCATGGGGTGGCCTCCCAGAATCTGAGCCAGTTCTCACTGAGGCACGGACATCCTCTCTCTCCCTTACCCACACACCTTTGCTCTTGGCACCTCTGTTACAGTCTTTCTCCATTCCAAGGCTTCGTTCCCCTATTGCGACCCTTCAACCATCCTCACCAATGAGAAGTGCCCGATAGCCAGACAATGCCAGGGTGGGAAGGGGCCATTTGACACCAGTATCCATACATCGGACACAGGGAAACTGAGGCACAGAGAGGTCAGTGACCAGCAGCAATACTGGGTGTAGAACTTGGACTTCCTAAATCCTCCTGAATTACAGGCCCGAGTGCTTCTCACTCCTCTCCCTTGGCTTTGGGGGTTCAGCCTGCTCTGCTTTCGCATGGACCCAGAAGAGAGGAGATTAGAGTATCTTTGAGTTCCCATTTGTGTTCAGTAACTCCCTTGTCCTCTGTATGTGGGAGAAATGAAATCCTCCTAAAGCTCGCCTCCTGGGGCCAGGATGTGGGTGTGGTGGTGTCCAGGAGGGCACCCACAGTTTCTGTGGTCTCGGATTTTTATTTCTTCAGTGACTATAGTAGACTTTCATTCCTTGTTTTGGGAAGAATGCAGCACAGGTGGGCAGCTGGCCCTGGGGCCAGTGTCAGGTAGCAAGTCCACCTCTCACCCCTGAGCCTTTTTCTGATGCCCAGTTTTGCCTCTTCTTCCCCCTCTCCATGCCTGCTTCCTTCTTCCCATCCCCGGGTTGTGAGTTC
>NW_005369827.1:1878462-1911557 GCF_000412655.1 Myotis brandtii | reverse complement strand
GTACAGGGTTTCCCTCACACCCTCATGGCTCAGCCTCTGCTGCTATTTATGACTTCTTGTGGCTTTCAGGATATTTCAGGATGTCATTTCATTTGTTCCTTCAAGACTCTGCGTGTGGCAGGGAAGACCGCCATCACATTCCCTATTAAAGAAAAGAGGTAGCTGAGGCTCACTTACTGGAGTAAGCGGGCAGCTGGTGTTAGGGTGGGCGTTCATCCAGTCCTCTGGCCCCAGGGCCTGTGCTCTGCCCAGGACTGAGTAAATTTGCCCCTGGCTGTTGGTTCCATTCCTCTCTTCTGTTGCTAACCACCCCCTTGTTTTTGACAAAGTCTCATCCTTCCAAGGAACTTTGCTAATAATGGATGTGTAGTTTTTGATGTTTCAGAGGGAGGGTGACTCCTATCCAGCGTTTTCATAGGCCAATGGGATAGGTGTTCTTCAGATCAACCTTTCCATTGTTTGCTTCATGCATGTTTTTCCTGGACATAAGGCCACCCATTATGTCAAAGAACCAAGTAGACTTAAAAGCCAATAAACTAAAAGGAGACATATGTAACACTTTAAACAATAAAGGATTAAAAAAATAAATAAATAAAATAAAAGCCAATGAATTAAAATCATAGGGGCAAAGGTAGAGAGAACAAGTGGAGTACCGGGGGAAAGACCCAGCCTGTCACATTCCCAGGGCGTGCAGATGCCGCAACGGATATTAAATCAGAGGCAATAAGGGTGATTGCGTGTTTACAGGGCCAGGCTCAGGCCTTATCTCCTTACTCCTCATAAAGCCCTATGCACCTGTCACTAGAGTTGTCACCCCCGTTTCACATTTGACAGCCCTGAGACACAGGGAGGGGAAGGAGCTTGCTCAAGATCATACACCTGGTCCCCGGTAGAGTCGAGCTCGAATGAAGGTCTCCCTCGTCCCAAGCTTCACTACACTGTATGTGAGGGTCTTGGGGAGCCTGGAATCTCTTCCCCTCCCCCAAACGAGGGCTGTGTCATATGCAGAACCTTCTAGAAAATGACTTTCTCCTGATAACATTACCTCAGGTCCTAATAACAGTTAAAGAGACATGATTATTTCTCTGACACCATTTCTTTGATCCCTAAGTAGACTCTATTTCAGCTAATTTGGAAACATGAGACAAAGTGAAATAAATGTTAAGGGAGAGAAGAAACTTGTAAGATGTTGTGTTGGAAATGCATATTTTATTCAGCTTTTCTCTGAGCTGGCTTTTTAGAAAAGAGTGAGTGCCAGATCTGTTGACTAAGCCTCACAAAAGTTTAGGACCGACGGCTTCCTTGCAGTTTGACGATTTTACATATCACATTCCAGAGCTGACTGGAGAAGTGTTAAGCACAGCGGATAATGTTTCCTCTGCACGTGCCAGCAGTATTTTCGAACGTTTATAAACTGGCCAGGAAGCTTTTACTGCTGAAATTTGGCCCGTGATCATCTCCCCCCAGTCTGTTGACTTGTTCCAATTTACTTAGATGTTGACTTTTAGATGAGGGAGCCACACAAAATATTTTTATGGATAACTAATAGCCCTTAGGCAAGTCTTCCTTACACTCTTTCCAACCCGAAGGTGCTTCCCAGTTCCTTAAGCAGAGAGAATGGAGGAGAAAGTAGGGTTTTGTTTGAGTTGTGGAATTGCTTTCCAAGATCTCAGAAGAGAAATACGGAAGAAGAAAGCTCTCCGTGGGCAAGGTTAGAGAACTGAATTCCTTTAGTGGGCTCATCCTCACACAGCGTCTGCTGTGTGGTCATGAAGGTGCCATGCTCCAGGCGCTGGGTCAGTCCCCCGGACACACTGTCTCTGAGGAGCTAAGGCCCCAGGGCTGTCCGAGAACCAAGAATGGAGCACAATCACCGTACTCAGGGTCAGAAGCGCTGACCCTGGGCAAGGTCAGGACAGGCACCGGGAGAATGTCCCCAGCTGTAACTCTAACGGCAGACCATCACTTGCTGTGCTGCCCGAGAGATGATCAACCGGGCCATCGTCGCTCATGGAAGACGGTCTCTGTTCTTCCTTACTACCCTGTCTCCCTGTCTTCGTGCTGTGACTTTGCCCCCCACCTGCCTTTTCTTCTTTGGATTTCTCTTTGTCTCTTCTCTCCTTTCATATCTCACTCCCACCATCCAGACTACAGGCTGGGGCAGCTGCAGACTTCCTGTAGAACCAAAGAATCTCTGTTGGTTTGTTTTATTTTTTAACAAATGTATTAGCTGCCCTAGCTGGTATGGCTCAGTGGAAAGAGCGTCGGCCTGTGGACTAAAGGGTCCCAGGTTCGATTCCAGTCAAGGGCACATGCCCAGGTTGCGGGCTCGATCCCCAGTAGGGGGGCGTGCAGGAGGCAGCCAATCAATGATTCTCTCTCATCATTGATGTTTCTCTCTCTCTTTCCCTCTCCCTTCCTCTCTGAAATCAATAAAAATATATTTTAAAAAAATGTATTAGCTATAATATTGTATTCTCTCCCCTTAATTTAAAAAAATTAGATGAATAGAATAAGTGGTTCTGAAAATTTAAAACAAATTGTTGTTGAATTCCATTGTCCTTAATTTAAAGAAAAAGAAATTATGGTCACTTATTGAAGAGAAAAAAAATTTTTTAATGACTATTTTTAAATACAGAAGGGAAAAAAAGGTCTTTGACCTAATCGTAACATAAAATGTCAGTTTCTATTTTTCCTTACTTGATTTTTGTGTGAAAGGGTTTCTTGAGTAGTACCCATGTTATTTTAAGTTTTTTTGCAAAATCACTGTATAAGACCTTTGTTTATTTAAATCTGTAAAGGGTGATTGTTGGAAGCTTGCCAGCTGACTCATGTCTTCGTAGCGTGAGAGCTAGATTCATGTAGTTTTAGGACTGTAATCTACTTTTACTTTACAGGGACCCTTTCGTCCAAAGGGTAAATACATAAAACATTTTTAAACACACCTACAGAGAACTTCTTATTGAATGCTGAAGGTTTTTCTAAATACTTGTTTTTAAAAAATACTCTTCGTTCACCCTCCCAGTCCCAACAGAGTATCTCTTAAGTATAAGTAGCAATTTCAGATTTCTTTTGTCAGACATACACCCTTTTAAGAAAAAATTTCTCTGCAAAAACACAATTATATTAATCTTCCTAATTCATGTTCTGATATCCTCTTTCAAATTTGACTTAAGTGAAAACCAAAGATGGCTCACATGTAAACAAGGATGATGATGTGGAGCTAAATAGAACTAGTTTCCTTTTGAAAAAAGAAATTTTAGCTTAAAATTTTATTTTCTACTCGATACCCCTATAACAGTGACTCTAAACCTTTTTTGGTGTCTGGCCCCTCTGGAAATATAAGAAAAATTGGGGATCATTTCCCCGGGAAAACACACATGCACAAGAGCCTACCCATGCCAGGGGGCTCCCGGGTACCCTCAGCTAACCCCTAGAGACCCTCCTGCATTATTCATTTTCTCCTCAGTGAAAGCTGAACAGGGCTTTGGGGGATGGAGTAGGAGAGAGGTAACGGACTGGCAGCATTCATACTCTTTTATTCAATAAAAAGAGTTTATTTTAAAAAATAAATACAGTGGCCCAAGTTCTAATTTGTTCTGAAAAACTGCAGTTCAGGTGCCTAGTCCACAAAGAAAGCAACAAAGACACCACATATGCGAGAGAGCTCGCGGATCTAAGTTTGCAATGGCTTTGCCCTTGCAGAGTCCTACAGAGTTAGAGAAGGGCGTCTTTCAGCACTCGGGATATTGGAACTTGGCTCCTTCTGCTTTGAGTGGTTTTAAAAAATTGTATTAATGTTGTGAGCAAAAGGTATGGGCGGTGTTTGCTTCTCATTGTCAAAGGACTGTAGTTGACGTTTCCATTGTTGATTTATTATCTGAGAAAAGAGATCTGCCCACCGAGTCAATGCAACAAACTCATAAGGGTGTCCCTGGGCCTGATTAGTATTCTTTCCCCGAATCTTAGATGAAAAATATTTGAATAGTCACTCAATCTAGTGGGGGTGGGGGTGGGGGGAATTCCCGAACTACAAGTTTTTGTTTAGATTCAAAGGTCTATTGTAAGAGTTCTTCCAACAAGGCAAGCCTGCCTGCTTTGTTCTGTGATTATGTGTAGTGATCAAATATTAACTTGTGAAGAGGCTTGCGTGTCCGAGAAGCAGAGCTGTCTATGGATTAGAGCAGCGGTTCTCAACCTGTGGGTCGCGAACGACCCTTTCACAGGGGTCGCCTAAGACCATCCTGCATATCAGATATTTACATTGCGATTCATAACAGTAGCGACATTACAGTTATGAAGTAGCAACGAAAATAATTTTATGGTTGGGTCACAACATGAGGAACTGTATTTAAAGGGCCAGAAGGTTGAGAACCACTGGATTAGAGGAATTTACGTTCCTTGTTCAGGGCTGAATCTCAGCAAGATGGTGATGTCAGACCGTTCCTTACTAACTCTTTCCCGTTTGTGGTCCTTTTTTTTTTTTTTCCTTTTAAATGAAAATAATTTGACCCCTCAGCTTTTTAGGCCCTTGGCCATGGACATTCCTCAGTTTCCAAACCAGCACATTGACAAGTGCACCCCTACCTAAGACAACAGCTTTGTGTGGTTCATGGGAAAGAAAATGGTCCCAATGGGGTTAGCTGTGCTGGGGATTTAATATTTGGAAGCATTTTGTTTGCTTGTATGGCCACATTGAGCAAACCAGTTCTCTGCCTGCTAATAATGGTCAGGCATGTGTTTTGGTAAGTAAGGTGCCCTCTCTTTCCTCCTGCCTAGTCTTTGGATGCTAACCTAGATCTAGAGAGAGTGAGCTAGCAAGTGGCTGTTAGAGTGAATTTGTTCCCTAACTCATCCTGTGAATATTAATGCTAACAACAGTGTCTTGTGTCTTTTTTTTCCTTTCCTTTTTCTTTTCTTTCTTTCTTTTTTTTTAATCAATGTGCTTTTTTTCCTGTGTGAATAATTATATGTCTAGAAACAGCCATGGAGTGATTTTGCTGTTCTGAATGGGGGGAAGATTAATAGTGACATTTGGAAGGCAAGTATATTGTCAGCTTTTAGATCATTTACAATGTTGTCCTTTGTGCATGGCTGTGGCTGCACCTTTCTCTTCTCTGCGAGCATCATGCATTCGGCAGGGACGGAGTGATGGGGCTTCTTGCTAGGGACGCCCAGCTCACACACACGTGGCCCTTTTTTGACGTCTCCCCTTGCGAATGACTTCAGGCTGATTGCCCCGGCTGCCTGCTGTCTGTGAGCAGCACCTTGCACGGAGCCAGCACCCAGCAGCCCTTGCATGCCTCCTTCCGCCTAAGCTCACGTGCACTCTGCCTCCGGCGGGAGGACTCTCCTCTCTCATGACATTTGCAGCCGTGTCACGGGCCCTCCCCCGTCCTCCCCTAACGGGCATCTGTTTTCTTCTAGGATCTGCACGCAGCCACCGTTAACCCGGACCCCAGTCTCAAAGAGTTTGAAGGAGCAACACTGCGCTATGCATCTTTGAAACTCAGGTAGGGCACGGGGACGCCCAGCCGTGACGTGTGGCTTTTTGCCACCAGTTTGCAGTAGAATTCTCAGGACCATTTTCTGTTGGTTTATTTGTTGTTTGTTTTTTCTAGAAATGCCCCACATGCTGATGATGACGATTCTTGTAGTATCAACAGCGACCCAGAAGCAAAGGTTGGTAAAAACGTGCTTTCAGCAACTAGGTTATAGTCTCACCTCAAAGTAATGACTTTGGATAATGGCCCAGTTTTTACAAACCATCAACCCAGAGCCACTTATTAAGTAATTATCCCTCGATGCGCTGTCTTTTCTAATCTCCCCAACACTTAAAGTAAATCCCTAGTCCAAGTCAGCTTTGGGAGGATTTCTGTGATCATCGAGACTCGGCCTGTCTCTCAGCACATCGGTTTTTTGCACAACGTGGCAAGTGGAAATTACCGTTTGGATGGGCTTCAGAAGCCTTTAAAGCAGTGGTTCTCAACCTCCCTAATGCCGCGACCCTCTAATACAGTTCCTCATGTTGTGGTGACCCCCAACCATAAAATTATTTTCGTTGCTACTTCATAACTGTAATTTTGCTACTGTTATGAATCGTAATGTAAATATCTGATATGCAGGATGTATTTTCATTGTTACAAATTGAACATAATTAAAGCATAGTTATTAATCACAAAAACAATATGTAATTATATATGTGTTTTCTGATGGCCTTAGGCAACCCCTGTGAAAGGGTCATTCGACCCCCAAAGGGGTCGCGACCCACGGGTTGAGAACTGCTGCTTTATAGGTAAACCCGGTTCTGCCTTGCAGGTGGTATGAGACCCCTCGCGCCGCCTCCTCCAGGGTGGCCTCACACCTGTGCAGGGCGAGGCCTCTTTGCCGTCCCTGTCACCAGCGCAGGCATGCTTTATGATGGAAAATGAGAGTGGACTTTTGCTTTTGGCCTTCTGGTGGGGTACCCGAGGGCCAGCCTTATGGGCTTGGTGTCATGCAGTTGTACAGGGCCCTGTGCTGTGAATCAGGGACCCAGGCCTGGGGGTTTAATTCAATGCAGTCGCCAACTTGAAATTCTTAATCATTTCATCTTTGACTTTGTGTGGTAGTGAGTCCGTGGGGCAATGGCGTGTGCACCAGGGGTGGGAGCCTTAGCGTGTGCACAGCCCTGCCACCTCCCTACACCAGATTCTGCCAGACCTCCCTATCCCTGTCCCCACCCAGCCACCTCCGTTGCCTTCCACCCCTGTAGGAGTCTAGGAGTGAGCATGGGGAGAGTTGGTGTTGGGCACATAAATAAGGTCCAAGGTGTCTCGGGAAGGGTCAAAGCAGCGGCCTGCCCGGCCCAGGCTGGCAGCACCGGGGGTGTTTAGTGAGTGACTCGGGTGGGTGAAGCCTGCCTACTCTCATTCTAGGGACCTAGCATGTCCTGGTGCAGATGTTGCAATAAACTTGAGGGACACCTGTCTGCTTTGGGTTGGGGGTTGGGGGAGTGAGTCCATGGACAAGGGGGATTCCAGGCTCAGTCTCCCCACCTCTGGCCAGGGTGCAATGTAGCGGTCCAGCAGCTGGTGGGAGGGGGAGCCCAGAAGATGATGGTCTGTGGGGGTGGGCAGGGCCCCTGGGGCCTGGGATGGTCTGCACTCACCCTGCCAGTATCCCCATGCCCGAGGGAGCGTGACATTAAATAACAAGCTAAAAACACCGTAAGTCAAGAGAGAGAATGCAAAAGTGAGAAGTTTCACGTTTTAATACTTTTACAGCATTTTTTTCCTGCTCTTTTGAACAAGGGGGCCCTAATTTTCGTTTTTCATTTTTCATTTTTCATTTGCAAATTACGAAGCTGGTTCTAGATATATTTTCTGAATCGCAAAGCAGATCTGTGTCTGTGAATAAAACAGGAAGCAGGCTCCCTTAGTAGCAGCTACACTTTGCAGGCTCAGAGCCTCCACTCCTTCGCCGGAAACGGCCGAAGTGCCATGGCCTCGGTAAGACACGCAGGGTTCGTGTTGATGACTCCACTGCTCCCCGTCCGCTCGGCTTCATTCCAAGCACAGCCTGACCGCACGAAGGCCGCTCGGAGCCAGCGGTGTTCGGAACAAGTCCTTGGCCTGCCGCTAGCATGCTGGCCTTTAAAGATAAATTTCATGGCAAGGAAGGGATGCAGTGTAACAGGAAGGTGGGATGTGAATAACTTGCTTTGCTACCAGGCGTTATACAAGGGCCATCAGCACAGGCTGGAGGAAGAGGGGTGAGCGGCAGTGGTATCTCCACTCTTTTTATTTTTAACCTTTACCTGAGAATATGTTTGAATTGGTTTGAGAGAGAGAGAGGAAGGGACATTGATGTGAGAGAGAAACATTGGTCGGCTGCCTCCCACATGCACCCCAACTGGGGATCAAAGGAACCTACAATCTAGGTACATGCCCTGACTCAGAACCGAACCCACAGTGCTTTGGTGTACAGGATGGTGCTCCAACCAACCTTGCCACCCGGCCAGGGCTCTTTCTCCACCCTCAAGGGCTGGGGCAGTGAGGGCTCTACAGCTACCGTGCGAAACTGACAAGTGAGGGCTCAGAGGGTGGTGCCTGAAACGGGGAGGGAACTGGTACCAGGAATGGAGGCCTGGCTGAAATACCACCGAAGTTGACGCTTTCTCTTTTCCCCTCCAAGGTGTTTTGCTTATTGAGCTCTTATCTGCCACCTTTCTGTGGCCAGCAGGTCTGTTCCCACACCCGCTGTGAATGTGTTTGTGCTGGTACGGAGGCCAGCTTTGTTGTCAGGTGCTGCAGTTGGGCTCCGTTCTAAACAAGAAAGTACATGTACTGCATTATTTACTCTATATCCTACTTTGTTCCACAAAAGATATGAGAAGACTTATGAGAAGGCATGTTTTCTTTAAGAGGCGCAGAAAAGATAAGGGCATTATCAGTGCATCAGTCTGTTTACGTTGAGGGTGAATGACACGAACCTCTAAGGGCAACTCAGAATCTTGGAGGGACTTCGGCAAAGTGCACCCGCTTCTAACTACCGCCCACCCTGGGCCTGAAGGTCCCCGGGCTGTAGAAAGTCACTGCTGCTGTTGATAACCCCAAGCATAGAGGGAGGGAAAAGGGTTTCTGAACCCCACGAATCACACTGTGCAGCGCGCAAAAGCACCCCAGTTCCTTGTGGAATGTGATGGTTTTTCTAGTACCTCGTCCTAAAATCACTGTAATCATGAAACTTGATTGAGGGCTAACTTTTTGCCAGGCATGATCCTAAACACTTTATTTCCATTGACTCTCATCCTCATAAACATGTAGAGGGCCAAGTACCGTTGTCCCCATGTTGCAGATGAGGAAACCGAGGCCTGGGAAGTTCAGCAGCGAATCGGTAGTGGAGTCGGGATTGGCGCCCAGGCCATCGGGCTCCAGCGCCCTTGCCCACTAGACTGTCTGGAGGAAAGCCTCACTGGGAGCTTCGTTTAGGTGCCCCCAGCAAATGATGTGATCCGTGTCCTCCACAAATGCCAGGCACTTAGAGACAGAGAGAAATTGGGGTATTGTCTGTTGGTATTTCACAGCATTCGTCACTGGAAAGAAAGGTCAAACTCCCAAGCAAAACTCATTCTCTGTAAACGGTGGGGGATGGCGGACCGGCTTGCGGGTCTGACTTGGGGCCGGGATGAACTCTGGACTCTAGAAGTGCAGTGGGTGCGGCGTGTTTCAGCCCCCTCCTCAGTAGTATCATATCAGTCGGTCTTACGATAAAGGTGGGCCCACAGCAGGAGGAAGCGGGGGTTGGAATGGAGGTAGTCTGCGTCGCTGGTGATCGGCACCTGTACACACTTGGGGCCACCGCTTAGTCCCTTTGCAGACACTGAGCTGTTGTCCGATGTGCTTCTCCTCAGGGTGTGTGGTCACGTGGTCACGCTGCCCATTCATGGAATCGGGCCAAGGGAAGGCCTGTGGAGAAGGCCAAGATGTTCTCGCAGAATTACAGCTATTTCAAAATCCAACAGCCCTAATGCATTTGCATTTTACACATTTTGAAGAAGCCAGTGAGTTTAGAACTGACTTTAATGAAGCCACTTTGGAGGAACCGCCCCCCCCAATCCCTACCCCGCATCAACCCCCTCTCTCCCATCCACCCTCTTAGTCGCTCCTCACCTGTTTAATGCTGCCTCGGGCACCTAACAGGGGACCACTGTCTAGAAAACCAGGATTTTCCAAGTGTTCAAGCTGTAGAAGTAACTTCTTTAGATAAACATTTACATTTTCCTGTCTGTCATGGACTAGGAAACTGAGTGCAACACCCCCCCCCTCCCCACACACACACACAAATAAGCAGAAAGTATCTTGTCTTTAAAAGAAAAAACATTTAATTTCATGTACCGTGAAATTCTAAGTGTAGTCCCTGAGGAGTGGTTCCTTAAAATGTTATTATAGAAAGTTTCTTCCTTATTCCCTACATGAGACTTACACGCCAAAAAGATAAAACTCGTTTTCAGACGGTCGGGATGTGGACACTTCCCAGTCCTCTGAGTCTGGGCGTCCTGATCATGGTTCGTTCAGCAAGACCTGTAAATAGCAACGGCAACTCAGAATGCCTGTCCATCTCCCCACCCCAGCCCTCCACCCAAAGAGCAAAGTGTTTTTATGACTCTGGAAATGTTTCTCGAGCCTGTCTAATTTTTATACAGTAAGTCCTTTTGTAGTTGTTAGCAATAGGTGTGTGTGTGTATAATTCTGAGCTCTTTGTTTTCACTTTAACAAAAATTGAGATTTATAAGAATAGCAGAGATTGAGTTCCCATATACCCTTCACCTAGCTTTCCCTAATCACCTCTTCATAATCATGGCACAACCGTCAAGTCTAAGAAGTTACTATTAACTAAACTTTATCCACATTTCCCTCCCCACCCCACTCATGTCCTTCTGTTCCAGGGCCCGGTCTAGGATGCTACACTGCATATAGTGAGCTTTTTAAAAATGACTTCACACAGTCCTTTCTGCAATCCTCAGTTCGCCATTCTGCATTCCATTATAATGTCCCATGGGATTGATAGTGCCAGAGTTCATCTAGGCACCCACTGGCCATAGGAGCAATTTCCAGTACTACAGAGCAGATCTACGATTTCATAAAAATAGGTGACCTTTTCTTTTCTTTTAAATTATTGCTTTGGTGTAGGTTGCTAAAACTGATATTACCAGGTCAAAGGCCATCAGCTCATGGCTTCATCAGCTCACTGCCCACTCTGCTCCAGGCTTTGTCATTTTTATTTATTTGTCTTTGTTTTATTGCATGTGAGCTACTGCCCCCTTCTCTCAAATTTCCTTTTCTTAAATCATCATCGAGACAGGACATTTCTTAGGAAACTCTTTGTGTTTCTGACTATTCTTGGCTATCTCTTTGTCTTATTTTTCTATGCATTTTTTAGATCGAAGATTTTATTGTGGGACAATTTTAGATTTATAGAAAACGTGCAAAGGTAGTGCAGCATTCTCCTTTATCCATCACCTAACTTCCCCTAATGTCTGTCTTACGTGACCCTAGTACAGGTGTCAAAACTAAGACATTAACTTCGGTACAAAGCTAAATGCTTTATTCTGATTTTGACCAGTTTTTCTTCTAATGTCTTTTTTTCTGTCCCATGATCTAATTCAGTATACCACATTGTGCTTCATCCCTATGCATTTTAAAATGCAAAACTTTATTATTAGAACCTTAAATATTTTTTGTAATCACTTTTATCCCTCTGTTTATTCTGTGGCACTTTTCCATGTGAAACTTTTTAAAAAATTTTTGTATATTCAAACCTTTTGCAAATAATTGCCTCTCATGCTTCTGTTACCAAGAAAGCAAGCCCTTGCCATAGTTGGGTGGTTTGGTAGCTTGTGTTTCTAAATTCACATTATTTTACGGTCTCTCCCCTGTACGCATCCTATTTTAATACCTTAAAATACAAATTGAGCTCTGTGACACTTTCCACTTCTCCTGGCATGTGGCACATTGCTGGCCAAACGCTTGATTCAAATTACCAATGCAAAAATAAAATTTTATCATTAAATTGCAGAAAACTTAATGCTTTGAAAAATATGCACTAGTTTCTTGAAGTTCTTTTCCCATCCTTGTGACACTCTGCTGGGACTTCTGTAAAGGAGATGTTCTGCCACCTTGTGGACAATATTGAAAATTACATCTTTGAAGACATGGGCAAAAGCTACATTTCATTGGGAACCATTGGATTGCTTAGAAGGGAAAGTGACTATAGAGATGACCTAACGGGCCTCCTTTACAGGTGAAACAAGTGCGTCCGAGAAAGTTTGAGTAAATAAGCCCTAGGGTCACACAATTAGTAGTGGAGACGGCGTTCATTCAAAAGTGGGTCTCCTGGGCCTCCCACCACCCATCCTATTGTTGGCTTCTGGTGAAGAGCATCGTTCTCAGGATATTTGAGAGGAGGGGGTTTTTAGAACTGCACTTCACTGGTCTTGATATCCAATATAATAAAGAGCTAATATGCAAATGGTTGTCACACCCTCACGCCATCACACCATAATGGCTCAGACACTCAACACTGGGGAGAGAGGCATGGGACCAGCCAGGCACAAATGAGCTCACGAGAGAGGAATGGGGACCAGCCAGGCTGCGGCTCGGGAGAGGGATAAGCCGCCCGACCCATGGTCCTGGGCACCTGCGGCTGTGGCCCGGGCAAAGCCACCTGCCCATAGTCCCCTGTGGCTGCGGCCGGCCTGGGTCCTGGGTGCCTGTGGCCGGCCAGAGGGAGGGAATCCTGGGTCCTGGGTGCAGGGCGAGGCAGAGGCAGTTAGGGGCAATCAGGCCAGCAGGGGAGCAGTTAGGGGCAATCAGGCTGGTAGGGGAGCAGTTAGGGGCGATCCAGCAGGCAGGCAGGCAGGCAGAGGTGGTTAGGGGCGATCAGGCAGGCAAAGGGGTTAGGGGCGATCAGGCAGGCAGGCAAGCAGTTAGGAGCCAGTGGTCCCGGATTGCGAGAGGCAGTTGGACATTCCTCTCTTGCGAGCTCTTCTGTGCCTGGCTGGTCCCCATTCCTCTCTCATGAGGGGTCCCGGATTGGAGAAGGTGCAGGCTGGGCTGAGGGACACCCCCCACACACACGAATTTCGTGCACCGGGCCTCTAGTCCATAATAAAGGAGCTGGGTAAGGAAGGTTGTATTATCCCAAGCATTACACTCTCTGGGTTTCTACTGCTTCATCTGTGAAATGAATGTGTCATCATCTCGGAAGCCACTTTTGGTTCTGAGCGATTTGAAGGTTCCAAATGGGATGTGGCAGTTCTGATCCTTGGCACCTGGCAATGAAACTGCTCCGCCTGATCGCTCATCATATCGGGAGAAGAGAAGGAAAGAAAGAGTATGACCTGGAGTACTCTCCTGGCCTGGAGACAGGTGGCTGGGACAGGTACCTACCTGCGTTCAATTTTCTGCAAACACAAGGCATTGGGCTTACCTCCCCACATTACAGATTACGTCATTGTGTTCTCGCACAGCTGGTAACTGGTGGAACTGGGACTCAAACTCAGATGCATTTCACGCCAAAGTCCAAGAAAGCGTCGTGCCCACCCACTCCCAGCCATTGCTTCCCCGAGCTTTAAGGTCAGGTTGGCTGCCTGGGAGTTTGGGTGGAGGTAGCAGAGATGTTGGAGGCTGGTGCAGTGAGGGAACTGGAGCATCACCACGCAAGAACAGACTCCCCCTTTCTTTTCACCGTCACCAAGCTCACGTGACTCGTCCTTTGCAGTTGCTTTCTGAGTGCTCTGTGCATGTTGGCACATCCTGGAGCTCTGGGGGAGGACACAGAACTACGTTTCTATTAAGCACTCAGGTGCTGCTGGCGCGGCTGGTCTATAAACCATGTGTTGAGTAGTAACACTAAGTTTGAAACCTGCAAATGAGGCATCGTTTCCATGCCTCTTCCGCCGGGAAGCAGTCATAGCCCATCTACACCGACCTTCCAGTTCTTTTGTGGCCATTTGCAATCAATTTTCAGTTGCTTGTGGATTTTTTTTTATCCAGACCCTGGATTTGGTGAAAGCCCTGCTTTTCTCCTTACTCTCATTGTAACCTGCCCCAGGTGGAGAGAGAGGGGAAGGAGATGATATGAATCAGTTGGTCAGTAGGTTTGATAGAGGAACTTGCTGAAATGAATGGTGAATGAGCATGGGATTCGAATGTATTCATCTGTGAGCTTTGTCTGTGCCCTCCCCGGGTTCCTCTTAGCATAGATTTTCAGGAAGTAATGATATTAGGGGCTACTGACTTGATTAGCACTAATAGATAAACAGGAAGGGGTAGGGAGTATCTTCTCTCATTCAGATTTATTTCTGGTCTGTGTAGCAAATTCATTATCATTACTTAGCATTTATATGGGATTTTATGTCAGCATGTAGTTCTTATAATTGATTTTTATTCATGTGGCACAGGTTTGTTTACTTCAGAGACCCTGATCTGTGTGAGAAGTTTGGAGTTGATTTCTGTTGTAGATTCATTAATAGCATCAGCAGCATTTATGGAATGCCTAATGCCAAAGGAGAGGCTGCATGGTGTAATGGTTAAGAGCATGGACTCTGGACCCAGACTGCATGGGTTCAAAGCCAGGCTCTGCTACTTACCATCTGGGTAAGTTACCCAGCCTTGGGCAAGTTCCTTAGCCTCTCTACCTCAGTTTCCTCATCTGGAGTGAGGGTAATAATAGTGTCTACCTCACAGGGCTACTCTAAACAGTGAGTTGATGTATTGTAAACATAAGATATATGTCAAGAGCTTTGACACAATAAGCATTCTTTATGCATTAGCCATTATCATTATTCCTATTACAAAGGGGACTAGATTGTCCCCTGCTTCTAGGGGCAGACAGCAAATAGGCAAATTCAATGCATTGTGCTCAGTGCTGAGCTGTGATGTCAGGAGTGGGGCGTCTCCCCTGGCTGTGAAGGATGAATCATGTGCTTTCCCAGGAGATGGTGCCTAAGCAGATGAGTGTACTTGCATTGCAATAGGAATTAGCAATTCTCCCCCTTTCTGTAAGTGGAAGTGCAGATTTTTAAATAATGTTATATGTAAATATGTGTTCATTTTTAGCAAGTGCTTTTAGGAGCAGATCTGTTAAGGCACATCCTTACTTGTCCAACACTGTAGATTACATTGTTTTGTTATCTAATCCTATATACTGTGTGACACCAAAACAACCATAGTCTAAAGCAGCTGTGGGCAAACTACGGCCCCCGGGCCGGATCCGGCCCGTTTGAAATGAATAAAACTAAAAAAAAAAAAGACCGTACCCTTTTATGTAATGATGTTTACTTTGAATTTATATTAGTTCACACAAACACTCCATCCATGCTTTTGTTCCGGCCCTCTGGTCCAGTTTAAGAACCCATTGTGGCCCTCGAGTCAAAAAGTTTGCCCACCCCTGGTCTAAAGCAACTGCATGTTTTGCTCATGATTCTGTGGACTGGAGAAGGTTTCAGCAGTGCAGTTCCTCTCTGAGCCACAAGGGGGAGGCTGGGGCTGGAGGATCCACTTCCAAGGTGGCTTCTTCTCCCATGTGGCTGGCAGCTCAGTGCTCTCAGTGGTCTCTCTCTCTTCACTTGGGGTCTCACTCTCCAGGGCCTGTCCATGTGGCCTGGGCTTTTTACAGTGCTGGTCTCTGGGTAGGCAGGTGTCCTTCTCATGCGGAAGCAGGAAGCTGAAGCCACTAGGTGAGACAAGGCTGGTCCTGGTCATGGCACCACATCACTCCTGTGGATCAGAGAGGCCACAGGCCAGACCGACCCTGGAGACATGGGTCCATCTCTTGAGGGCAAGTGGCAAGGTCACATTGCAGAGAGCACGTGGGATGGGAGACTTTCTGGTGGCCACCTTTGGGACATGCAACCTGTGACAAATGTCATTCCCACCTTTCAGTCAGTCAACGAAAATGTCTTTAGTGAAGAGCATGATTATTGACACAGTGGCATCAAGAAACCAAGGCACAGAGCCAGGGACGAGCATACTGTGTCCTGGAAGAATGCGGGCCATCCTCCTGTGGGTGGCATTCAGGTTGACATCCACAAAGAGAAAGTCAGGACCGGGAATCCCATCAGGCCTGAGGAGGAGTGGGAGGCGAGCAGAGAGGCCACGTGACCTGCCCAAGAGCACAGGCTGGTCTCAGAAGAGCAGGACCCCAGCGTGGCTTCCTGACCTGGGCCAGCGTGGCTTCCACCGGGCAGAGCCCCTTGGACACTGAGCCACTCATTGGCCCCGGATGATCATTTGTCTCCCAGCGAGAGGACAGCTTCTGTGTCTGTATAACTGTTTTCCTCCCTGTATTTGCTAACACAGCCCAACATGATGCTGTGCTCCTGGCAGGACCACGGCTCCCTTTCCCTTATGAACTTCTGGTCCCTGAATGAGCAGTCGAGGAATTGGCAGCGTGTGAGCCCCCGAGTTTTGAAGGGTGCTCTTGAAACGAGCTGCATTGTTATCCAACGGTTGGCAGCTGCACCCTGTGGTGGCAGATGCCTGGAGAGGCTAATGAGGGAAGGCAGTCTTCCCTCTGCCCCTGAAGGAAGGCGGTGGGAACAGGTGAGGGGGTGAGCAGCTGCCAGCAGCCACAGCGGAGACGGGCATCCCGAGGTGCAGGAGCCTGGCCCCACAGGACCCTGGCAGGGAATTCTGGGCCACGCATGGTCACCGAGCCTAGCGGCCTCAGGCAGAAGCAGCAGGTAATCCCTCTATCAGGGCTGGGTCCTCCAGGAAGGGCCAGCTGGTCAAGACTTGGGGACCCTGAAGCTGGGGTTCCCAGGCTGCCTGGAATGTTGCCAGCAGATATTCGGCCTTGTTCTCTCGAGGCTGTTGACTGAGAACTTAATTCCAGCACCAGGATCTCGGGAGTCGTGCAAACATGTCTTATTTCTTTGCAGTTAAGAAAATTTGTAGAGAAATGATGGTTCCTCCTACAGGACTGTTGGCATAGTCCCAATGCTGAGCCGTCTTAGCTAAGCCACACAGTCCCCTCGCCCCGAGGACTCCTGTCTAAAAATCTCATCAACGTGTGAAGCCACAAAGATCAGAGCCTGCGTTCTCCTCCTGGCTCTGCCGCTCATCAGGAGACCGTTTCAGAGTCAGGCTTCCATATTCTCCGTCTCTGAACGGACACCGAGGGTGACAGCTGTCGACACGTGTCTGCAATGGATTCACCCAGCCATTCACTTAGCACATTGTTATTCAACAGTGATTACATGCAAGGTGGTAAGACACTGATCACACTGGGAAGGGGAGCAAAGGAAAATGATGGGGAGAGAAAATGGTAATCGGTTTGAGAACAGCAATTGCAACATAACCGGAATCACAGGAGGAAAAGCAGTCACCTCCAGCTATCCGTGGAATTTCAGTTGCTTCGAGTTGAAGAAGCGTTTGAGATCAGTTCTTGAAGCAATGACGCTAACAATTTAAGTGAAAACTTAACTGTCTGTCAGTGGGTGAATAGATCGAATGGATCAAGATGTTCAGTAACACACGTCTTTCTGTCCTGGTGCCAGGGCTGGAAGCCCAGTCTGGCCTCAGCCTCCAGAGTCCTGGTTGAAAAAATTTGGGCCTTAATCACCAGAGGCTTCATACGAGCTTTAAAAAGAAATACTCCAAAGTTCTAAGTAATAATTGACTTTAAAGTTGCCCATTTTGTAGGAAACTGTCAATTGCCACTTCTCCCCAGTGTTTGCAGTGATTTTCAGAGCAAGAAAGGCCAAAAAGTGAGGGATTGCAGCCTCTGGCCTTTTGCATTAGAGAATTCATACTGTCCAGGAGATAAGACCATCATTAAATAATGTAGCACCTATGAAACATTTTCCCCTAAATCCCTTTTTTTTTAAGTCATTAAAAAGGTAACAGGGAGTTAGAAGTGGACACAGGAAACTGGAGATCTGCCAGTGGCCCACAGCGACCTTCAGGGTTGCATTCCATGTGGAACACCATCCCGTCCTTCTAGAGGTCTCCGGGGACCTCTCTGAGAAGGACGGGAAGGCTGCAGAGGCACACGTGGCCGTGCTCAGTGACTGTGTAGCAGGTGCCGATGTGCTGCACGGTACGCTGTGTAGAATGAGGTCATGTGGACTGGCCAGGACCGGGCACACCGCACTGTTAAAGAGTCGAGATTTCCTGAAGACATAAAAATGACTGTTATTGTGTGCCCTCTTTTACGTGCTGGCACCCTCTCCTTCAAAAGGTAAGGATTCTTCCCAAAGAAATTTGAAAAGTGGGATGGTCGAGGCCCTAATCACTGCCATGCAGTGAGTTTCACAGAGATTGCATTTTGCAGACAGAATCATAACCTAAACACAGAATGAACTGGTGACGCTGGCGTAGGAACCGTTGTTGAAACAGGAGGTTCACTGGGGACAATGAACTCGTCAAACTGTTTTGGAAGCTTTGCCCCAGGAGTAAAGAGCCCACAGTTCCCTCAGTACAGGGTTCCTTGTTTTAACATCATTTTCCTTGGGAAGTTCACTGTTACCATTCTCCAAATTTTCCTCATAATTCCAAACCCCCCACCTTTTTCTTGATACCCTATGTAAAAGGACAACTTGGCTGGCATTTGTCCCACAGTCATTCAGATAATTCAAGCTCTGGCCAGTGTGGCTCAGTTGGTAGGAGTGTCATCCCATACACCAAAAGGTCACAGGTTTGATTCCCACTCAGGGCATATGCCCAGGTTGCAAATTTGATCCCTGATCAGGGCAAGTGCAGGAGGCAACTGATTAATGTTTCTCTCTCACATTGATGTCTCTCTGTTAGAAGTGGACACAGGAAACTGGAGATCTGCCAGTGGCCCACAGCGACCTTCAGGGTTGCATTCCATGTGGAACACCATCCCGTCCTTCTAGAGGTCTCCGGGGACCTCTCTGAGAAGGACGGGAAGGCTGCAGAGGCACACGTGGCCGTGCTCAGTGACTGTGTAGCAGGTGCCGATGTGCTGCACGGTATGCTGTGTAGAATGAGGTAAGGTGGACTGGCCAGCACCGGGCACACCGCACTGTTAAAAAGTCAAGATTTCCTGAAGACATAAAAATGACTATTATTGTGTGCCCTCTTTTACGTGCTGGCACCCTCTCCTTCAAAAGGTAAGGATTCTTCCCAAAGAAATTTGAAAAGTGGGATGGTCGAGGCCCTAATCACTGCCATGCAGTGAGTTTCACAGAGATTGCATTTTGCAGACAGAATCATAACCTAAACACAGAATGAACTGGTGACGCTGGCGTAGGAACCGTTGTTGAAACAGGAGGTTCACTGGGGACAATGAACTCGTCAAACTGTTTTGGAAGCTTTGCCCCAGCAGTAAAGAGCCCACAGTTCCCTGAGTACAGGGTTCCTTGTTTTAACATCATTTTCCTTAGGATGTTCACTATTACCATTCTCCAAATTTTCCTCATAATTCCAAACCCCCCACCTTTTTCTTGATACCCTATGTAGAAGGACAACTTGGCTGGCATTTGTCCCACAGTCATTCAGATAATTCAAGCTCTGGCCAGTGTGGCTCAGTTGGTAGGAGTGTCATCCCATACACCAAAAGGTCACAGGTTTGATTCCCACTCAGGGCATATGCCCAGGTTGCAAATTTGATCCCTGATCAGGGCAAGTGCAGGAGGCAACTGATTAATGTTTCTCTCTCACATTGATGTCTCTCTCTCTTTTACCCTTCCCCCTCTCTCTAAAAATCAATGAAAAAAATGTCCTTAGGTGAGGATTTAAAAAAAATAATAGTAATAATAATTCAAGATACCCTTTTCATTCTTCTCTGAAAAAATAATGTAATTTTATAATATGATGTAATATATATTATATAAATGTATAATTTGTAATTCATAGGACTCATGCTGCTCTGATTAGTTTTGGCGATTGTTCTCTGGCTACTCTGTATCTTCTCATTAGAAGAAAAAAGTAATCAGCAGATATTAAGTGCTGATGATGTACTTGGCACTCACCTAGGCATTGTGAGTTTGAAAAATACATGTTTACAGGGGTCTTTGATCTCAGGTGGCTCCCGGGGAGGCCACAGTGGGTAATGGAAGGGGCACTGTGTTAAGGATCAGGAGACCCCACACTCACCGTACCTGCCACTTAGAGTCTCGGAGGCCTTGGGCACGTCACTTCTTCTTGCTGGACCTCATTGATCAAGCAAAGAGGACAAGAAAGGCTTTGAGTTCAGCTCTGAACACAAGGCTCAGAGGCCATCTGGGGAGCTGGCATTAATTCAGAGAATAGCAGAGCATTAAGAGATGAGCTGCTGAGGATCTACCGTGGGAGTTCAGGAAAAGCAGAGATAGGTTTTGGCATGAGGCTTCCCCTTGCACTTGAGCCAACAATCTGGCTCAGATCACTAGACCCAGCCCAAGACCACTCAGGAAGCAGAGTCCCAGTTGTACTGCAGGTGGCAGTAACAAGCCCCAGGCAACAGCAGGCGCTGTTCCGGCTGGTCCCAATCTGGGAGCCCTGGCCTGTGCAGGGAGCCGGCAAAAGTCTGCAGTGTGGCCCAGCCGCACCATGGCGCTGAGGCTGCAGGCTGTGTATGCTGGATAATGTGAACTTTTCTCTCCTTCCTTCTGATCCTTCCTGGCTCGTTCTGGCAGTAACAAGCCCCAGGCAACAGCAGGCGCTGTTCCTGCTGGTCCCAGTCTGGTAGCCCTGGCCTGTGCAGGGAGCCGGCTAAAGTCTGCAGTGTGGCCCAGCCGCACCCATGGCGCTGAGGCTGCAGGCTTGTGTATGCTGGATAATGGGAACTTTTCTCTCCTTCCTTCTGATCCTTCCTGGCTCATTCTCCTCACCCTGGGCTTCTCTCTGGGCCCTGTCTCTGTCCAGGCTTGTCTCCGCAAGCGGCTTACTTCCTGGTGACCACCTCAAGGCTTTGTGGCAGGATCCAATCTGCAGTCACTTCTCTTGGAATTTGGGGAATCCATCGCCTTCCAACACTCTGGGTCCCTCCTCCCCTCAGTCATTGTGTGTGATCACCAGGGTTGGTCAGCCGTGCTTGCTCTCAGGTTTCCGGTTTCTGGGGCTACCGGGCTTCCGTAAGGCTCTATCCATCTTTTCTTGTGTCCACACACACACAAAGCGCGAGTATATTTGAGACACTGGTACGTCGCCTACTTGGAACAGAAGCCAACCGTGTAAGTTACAGTGGGCTAAAGCTGTTTCATCCTAATAGAAACCCATCTTGCATTTTGAGGAGCTCAGCTCAGCTAAACGGTAAGAGCTGCCAGTCTCCAGGTGAGGAACAAAGTGGGAAATCGCTGCCTGAGGAACTCGACATGTTTCTCAAACAGGTTTGTCATCGGCAGCACTGCTTCGTGCCTGCCTGCGAGCCGAGGCCGCGAGAGGTCTCTCTTGGCCTGTCTGTCTTCAGATAAAGCCCGAGATACGTCTATTCCTCAGACACCTCGTCATCGCTGGGATCAGGCTCCCAGCCTTTATTCTAACCAATTGCTGAAAATGTCCTTCTTTTTAATATCAGAGCTGTGCACATGCATTCCTCCCCTAAGAACTCAGTGTACCTCATGTAAAGCAAATTCTCTAAAACAACTTCTTAAAATTCTTCTTTTTCCTTGAATTGCCATACACGTCTTGCAAGAGCATCTATTCCTACTCCCTTCATCTTTGCATTCACAGTAAGTACCGGCTGGTCAGGGACCATTGCAGGAAGTGGTAGTTACTCGCGGATCCTTTAACGGTGGCCTCCACTCTCTCGAGGCCCCATCGCGCCCACTCCACCCGGCACAAGGCAGGCCTCATTTTTACTAGCGGCCACTCTGGAAAATGCTCTCACTAGGTACTCATTTATGAAATGAGGTGGTCGGACTCTAGCGTCCCCAGAGCCGTGTGTGCCGTGGGTCTCCGCCGTGGTTAAGTGCCTTTCCCCAGGACTATGCTGCAAATTCTAGGAATCAGCTCAGAAGGGACCTAGGACAGCGTGAATGCTCTCTCCGGTTGGTAACAGCAGTGCTTTTAATTGAGGTTTTGTAGGCCTTTGCACTTGATGAGCTCACGGAGCTCATGTCAGACACCTTGTAAAAACGTCACGGATTTATTGGTGAGTAGTGCAATGAAGCCTTTCTTATAAACCAACAATAAAAATGCAGTCAGTCCGATGATGCCGATAATTGGAGCTAACTTTTACGTACCGCTCACACCTGACTTCACACGTGTGCGCTCCTTTCACCCTGACGGCAGGCTCTCTGCCTGGGGCGGGGGTGCTGCAGGCCAGGTCCTGCTTTCATGTAATTTCATTCCAGTGTCGAGAGAGAAAGAGCTAAACAAGTGGAATATAAGTGCCTCCGATGAAAGTCCTTGCCGTGGAGGAAAATAACTCAGGGAAGAGAGCTCGGTGGTCCCGGGAGGAGGGTTTAATAGTCAGGGAAGGCCTCCTGAGAGGTGACATCGAGGAAGAGGTGAGGGAGGGACCAAGTAGATGACGGGGAGAGCCCAGGTAAGCCGGGCCTGGAGGAGGGGATCAGCCCAGAGGCCGGTGTGGCTGGAGCCCAGTGAGTGACAATGGGGTCAGGAAGGGACAGTGTCTGAGGGGTACTTTAGTGTGGGAAGAGTCCTGAGCGAGCTTTTAGCCCAAACCCTCTCCCTCTTGAACTCCCTCCTTCTCCTCTCTCATTTGTCAGATGAGGAACATTAGCCTAGCAGGTGATGTCCTGAAAGTCACCAGTTAGTAGCACCAGGACAAGAACCCAGGGTTTCCTGGTTCCTTGTCCCACCTACACCCTCCTACACCAAGACCTAGGGAGCGTGAGAGTCATTCAGTTCACCTTCACTACCCCTTGCCTGGGGTGAAGGGCAGATGCAGCTATTTCTCACTATTTGTAGTCGTTCTATGAAGGCGCAACCACAATAAATTAGCAAATCCTGAACCATTTCCCCAGGGGCCATGCAAGGTTAGGTTGCCTCCGATGAAAGTCCTTGCCGTGGAGGAAAATAACTCAGGGAAGAGAGCTCGGTGGTCCCGGGAGGAGGGTTTAATAGTCAGGGAAGGCCTCCTGAGAGGTGACATCGAGGAAGAGGTGAGGGAGGGACCAAGTAGATGACGGGGAGAGCCCAGGTAAGCCGGGCCTGGAGGAGGGGGGATCAGCCCGGAGGCCGGTGTGGCTGGAGCCCAGTCAGTGACAATGGGGTCAGGAAGGGACACGGTGTCTGAGGGGTACTTTAGTGTGGGAGGAGTCCTGAGCGAGCTTTTAGCCCAAACCTTTCTCCCTCTCGAACTCCCTCCTTCTCCTCTCTCATTTGTCAGATGAGGAACATGAGGCCTAGCAGGTGATGTCCTGAAAGTCACCAGTTAGTAGCAGCACCAGGACAAGAACCCAGGGTTTCCTGGTTCCTTGTCCCACCTACACCCTCCTACACCAAGATCTAGGAAGCATGAGAGTCATTCAGTTCACCTTCACTACCCCTTGAAGGGCAGATGCAGCCATTTCTCACTATTTGTAGTCATTCTGTGAAGGTGCAACCACAATAAATTAGCAAATACTGAACCATTTCCCCAGGGGACATGCAAGGTTAGGCTCCTGTGAGCCTCCTGTCACTACATTTGCATCAACCCATCAATGCATAGCCTTGTTTTGTGTGTGATTCTGTGTAAAGATGCCTTCCTTTTATTCAGGACCCGAGTGGCACCATTCTTAGTGAAGACATCTTGGGCCCATTTTAGAGCAGGGGGTCGATGAGTCCTGAATTGCCTCAGACTCCGCCTGAGAGCACACTTATGGCTAACTGCTGATGAGAATGATACTCTTGTTTATTTGAGTATTGCAATTCCCGTATTACAAGTAGACTTGTCTCTAGTTGAGAGTGGACTGTGTAAAACCCCATCTCTCCAGTGTCCCCACTCTGGCTGTTCCCTGCTGCCTCGGTCCCCAGCCCCAGCCCGGAGGGCACAGCCTGACTCCTGACTTGAGGCCTCTCTGCTCCTCTCTCTGAACCATGCATCTCCCCTAGAGCTCACCTGGCCATCTCGCTTCCCCCAGCAAAATAACATGGCCCACTCTACGTGCAAGGCTTGGGTAGTCACGATGGTTTTACTCTACACTTACTCTGCAAATAGCATTTCTCAGCTTTTGGCCGCAGACATGGACCCTGTGGTGTAAGTCAGCCGTGTGGACCGGAGAACTCACCCCCAGTCTCTTCCAGGACTCCCGTAGGGAAGACTAAAATACCGTTTACACTTTCTGGGAGGAAGGATGGTTTCCCAGTAGTGGGGACATCTGCTGCTCCTCTGCAGGAATAGAGACGGGTCCGCCAGCCTAGCTTCTTGGCCTGGACCTGCACGGGCTCTCACTCAAGCTCTGAGAGTGTGGGCTGGGAATCCGGTGTTTGCTGCCACAGACCCAGCTTTTGTTGGCATTCGAGTGTCTCCAGCAGGAACTTCTGCTTTTGTGCAACATGTTCACTGTTCCACCCGGAGAAGTTTCTGTGGTGACTGTCAGATCCTTTCTCAGAGATGCTTCGTGGTGACTCTGAGCTGCCTTGGGCCTTGGGCTATGATGAAAATGGCTGTGCCAGCTCCCTGCCAGGGTTCGGCACACACCCCTTGAATCCTCACAGCACTACCTACAAGGGCAGGGTTATCCCTCCAAGGATGCAAAACTGGCGACAATTAACTTGGCAAGGGCACAGCCGGGAAGTGGTGGTCCAGGGCTCCTAACCAGATCTGGTCCCCTCTTGCCACCAGCCCTCGGTCTGTCTCCAGCTCACGTGTCTTCATTTGACACTAACGTTACGAAGCATGAAGTATGTGCTGGGCCCTCTTGAGTAGTGGGCGATCTGAGGGCCACAGAACAGGCCTGGCCTCAAAGAGCCTCCTTTGGATGGAGGGTCCTGTTTATAGAACATCTAACGTAGAAGAAAGAGCAATGGGATCGGGACTAGGCTGGACATCCCGCTGGTCCTCAGGTGGGTCACTGCACTGAGCTGGTTTCTTCAGGATAATGGCCTACCCTCAGGACTAACCCTCTGATGGAACTCTAGCTGCTGCGTACTTTCTGTGTGACCCTGGGCAGTTCACTAAGTTCTCTGAGCCTCGGTTTCTTGCATAGAAAATAGCAAATGTAGCTCATACTTTGTAGGGTTGGGGGAACATGTGCTACGTGTCGTGAAGCATGTAGTAATTGGAAAATGGTCCATGATTGTCAGTGCCATCCTTCACGCTTTTCCCACCAGGTGTAGGCTCTTAATTTTGTATAGAAAATACTCAGCACAGAATATATAAAATTCTCGGTAAATGGTCACCGCTAGTAAGATGGCGACAATCACGTGAACATGTGCAGTGTGATACGCCTGCAAGTTTGGGTTGAAGTATGCATATACACATAACCTGTCCTGGGACATTTGAAACATTGGGCTAAGTCTCTTGGTTGAACCCTCCTCCACTCAGCTTTTCCATTGATAAAAATAGGCCTCAGAAGAGCAGCCTGGCTCCTGGGCAGGACATGACTCATACAGTTAACTGTGTTCGCACTAAATCACAACCCAGAGGCCTGTCTCTGGCACGCTGGCCATGCATCTCCAAGGGCCCTGGCCGCTGGGATGCGGAATTGGGCTCCTCTGCTTGCGTCTTCGCTCAGCGGCCTGCAGTGGGCTGGTCACTAGAAACAGGAGTGGGTTTTCTCTCGAGAACAAATCCTCCTGTTAGCCAACCCAAGCATCCAGTTAGACATGTTTCTCTCTGGAAATTAATAAATTGACATTCTGGTTTTTATTTTTAAACTTATATTGTTAATAATGTGATGACAGTTCAGTCTACTCAGCATGTTAAGGAAGAGTGACAGTGGGCCAGGCATTGTAGAGGATTTGTCGTTGCTGGGAGCACCGCTGTTCTTGAACAGCAGGAAGCCTTTGGTATAAGAGAAGGAGCAGCACTCTAGCTGAGGAGGCCCCGAGGCCCCAGCCCCACACTGGGCTGACCCTTGGCCCCGCCCTCAGGTTGTCCCTGAGCCTAACAACAGGCCATCACAGAACACTGTGTGAACAGCAGTGTTGCGGACAGAACACAGGCCTCAGTTGATTGCAGCTGTATTTCCCCTGTCTCCATGGAGATGCCTTACCTTCAGTATCTGTTACCAGGGGTTGGGGGTTGGGGAGGGAAGGAAAAAAGGAGGGGGAAGGAAGGAAAGAAGGAACTGTGGTGGCACCCCTGCTGGACAGTGTGCACATGGCAGATTCTCGAGCCCTACCCTCACTCACTGAGTCAGAAACCATGGGGACGGGCCCAGTTTTCTGCGTTTTAACAAAGCCCTCTAGGTGGTGTGCTCACACATACCACGATCTACGGTACCTCCCCTCCACTCCATGTGCTAGCTTGGCTAAAATCGGTTAAACTAGAAAAATCGTTAAAATCCACACATAGAAAAGAATTAAATGTATCAATCCTATATAATAAAAGGCCAGCGACCATAAGTGTAACGACCGGAATGACCGCTTGACCAGTCGCTATGAGGTGGGGGGCTGGCAAGGGGAACCGGGTGGCTGGTGGTGACAGGGGGCGGGATCCAGGGCCGGTGAGGGGAACCAGCAAGGGGAACCAGATGACTGGCAGGGGCGGTGGGGGCGGGACCAGGGGCTGGCGAGTGGGTGGAAGATGGGTCTGATCACAGGCTAGGCCTAGGGACCCTACCCGCACACAATTTTGTGCGCTGGGCCTCTAGTAATAGTAATAATGAACATTATTGAGTTCTTACTGTATGCCAGGTAGTATACTAAGCACTCTACTGGCATTTTACCTCATTTAGTCCTCACAGTGGTACTGTAAAGTATAGGTACTATTTTTAGTCCCATTTTACAGATGAAGAAACTGAGACTTAGAAACCTGAAGTGACTTGCCCAGAGTCAGCAGCTAGTAAATAGCAAGGTTATGACTGAATCCAGATTCATCTGATGGCACAGTGCATACTCTAAACCATTACTCATTTTTGCTCTTTTGGTTAAGAACTATTGAAGAACAAGCATCAATCCAAGTGCAACTAGTGAGCTTTATTCAAAAATTGAAAAAGCATTTTTAAAGGCAGTTTTATTACATATTTTGAATTCTTCCCATACTCTGAAATGAGTCTTCCCAGAGCTGATCAGTATGGAAACCATTAAATACACACACACACACACACACACACGTCCCGCCCAAAGGAAAAGTGATGGTGGTTATAAACCTTCCAGGGCACACGGGGGCAGCACGAAACAGCACAGGTTTCTCTTTGCCACTCCATCCTTGGGAGGAAGCTGAGCGCATTCCCTGATGGACCTCAGTTATTCCCCATAGCCCACTTTTCTTTTGCTCTGGTGGTGAAGCTTTCCAAATCAGAAACTAAACTGCAAGAGCAGGATTGCACAAGGAAAATCACTTAAAATAAAATCTTTATAATAATATATTTAGGGCTTTTGTTTTCTCTTTATCAGCATGACAAAACAATATACTTAATGTGCTGTGGTCCGATTAGTTAGCCATTTGCATTTCTTAGGCAAGAAAAATACCCTTGATATTTTTCAGTGAGCTGGTTGAGTTTGAAATCCAGGTGTTCTTGGACTCAAGGGACAAAAAGCAGCCAGTATTTTTGTTTCTTACCTTACTTATTGTTAATAAATTCTTTTGGGTATTCATAGTCTGTAGGATTTTGTAGTAAGCAATTAGAGGAAGTGAAAAAAATATGATCCTGGCTTCTAGTTTTAAGGACATCCCACATTAATACTGGTTTCTTAGGGTTCAAACCCAGGATCACCAAGACACTCTGCTCCTAGTAGCTTCTGTTGATCTTGAACCCCATTTCCACTTGGGCACATCTCGGTATCCTGTCCAAGCCTATTTCCATACCAGAGGCTGAGTGGCTGGAATTTTGACTAGAGTGACTGTAATAACTTATTATTCAAACTGGGAGCTGCTCTTAATGATTTTGCCACAACAACAGACATGAGCCAGAGCCATCCTGGGGACAACTGAAATGAGTGGTCACCCTAAGTACCAATGTTCCGCTCCTGTCAGTCTCCCCTTTGACGACCCTCGTTAAGATTTATGCGGCACTGTATTCATTCGCTCTTTCACTCAACACATGTTCATTGAGTGTTTTCTACATGCGGGCTCTCTTGCTATATTACATTGTTTTCTCCTAGTGAGAACCCTGAGAGTCAACAATCGTTATTCCTATTTTTAGAAATGAAAAAAAAATTGGGACTTTGTATATTACTTTCCCACAATCACAGTACCAGTACATCTAAGAGCTAAGATTTGAATCCAGACAATCCCTACTCTAGAGCCATGCACTCAAAACTGCATTGAGCCCTAGCTGATTTGGCTCAGTGGATAGAGCGCTGGCCTGCAGACTGAAGGGCCCCGGGTTCGATTCCGGTCAAGGGCACATGCCCGGGTTGCAGGCTGGATCCCCAGTAGGGGGCGTGCAGGAGGCAGCCTATCAATGACTCCCTATCATCATTGGTGTTTCTATTGCTCTCTCCTCTCCCTTCCTCTCCCTGAAATTAATAAAGACATATTTTTTAAAAAACAACAAAAACCTGTAATGACATCGAGCAGTTGCGCTGCAGTGGGCACACACACCGGCAGAGGGATGTGAGGGCATCTCCCAGACCTCTCCCCAGGACACAGGGCCATGAGGAGCTTTCGCAGTCATCGCAGGGGTAACCTCTTTTTTGGTGTATTTGTAAATGGCCCATAGGCACCATCAGCATGTGGCAGCGGTTCTGCTCCGGTGGTCACACAGGTACCTCAGTACTTAGGATGGGAGGATCCTCATTCACTGGGCTTACGTAGGTTGCCTTTGGTAATTGTGTGTGTGTGTGTGTGTGTGTGTTTCCCCTGAGATACTGTGATTAACAACTCGGGAAAGAGTCTGGGCCAGGAGGCTGAGACAGGGAAGGTTGAACTGGACTGAAGGGGTCACTTTGGGACAATTGGCTGCGTTTCTTCATTTTATTGTGACATTCACTTTGGGAAACTTTACAAAATGCTCTCCCCCCCCCCCCCCCCCCATCTCAGGAAGGTGGTCTCTTCCACTGATGCAAGCTCAGAGGGACCCAACCCTCCGAGGGGGATAAGGGGCCCGGGCTGCAGGGTCAGGTGAGGGACCCAGTCCAGCCACCCGGCCACCCTGGTGATGATCTGCAAAGCGGATGCTGCAGGCCGCACGGGTCCCGGGGATTTCTTTCTTTATACGTCTTTGGATTGTTTACGTGTTGTGATATGCATGCGATGCTTTTTATATTACTTTAATTGGATAACTGAACTTTTAAAAGACAAGGAGCGTCATCTCAAAATATCTCCAAATGATAAAAGAACAAATGGAGCTTGTGCTTTAAGGTGTCTCACGAGCCCGGCCATTCTGCAGGCTTCGCGGGATATGGTGCTCATAACAAGCGGTAGACGCTGGGACCGACTGTCATGGAAGCACATTTTCCCTGTTTCCCTCCACTTCTGGGCATTAGAGGATACATTTTGCCTCGTTGTTATTAAAGTGCCTAACACGGACTTGATTCATTCTCTCTCCCATTGTCTTTTTCTAGGTGCTAACAACTAACATTATTGTGACATTCACTTTGGGAAACTTTAAACCTCAAAGTGAGGTTTGCACTTCTTACGATGAAAAAAACTGCCTTCTAATAGATAAATGAGCTTAGAAGTTTTTATAATTCCACTTCTAGTTATCTATTCTAAGAAAAAAATCTGAGCACACACACAGAAAGTTAGGCAAGAAGATATTTATCACTACACTTTCTAATAGCAAAAAAGTCACAGTGTAATTTTCCAACAATAGGGATGGGGAGAACGGGGTCCTAATATATGGTGCCGACGAGGTTTGACTTTGGGTGGTGGGCCCATGGTGTAATATACAGCTCTTGTAACATAGTAACCCACACCCGAACCTACATGTTCATGTTGCCCAATGTCACACCAATAAATTAAATTTTTTTAAAAAATAGGGATGAGATAGAACATGATGTAGCAGCTAAAGGCTCATTAGGAATACCTTGCAGGGGCTTTTATGGTAGATTGATGGAGAGTGACCTGTTACCTATGACCTGTGAGGAATTTCACGTTCCTGACTCTGTCTTCCAGTGTTTTGCTGTGCGCTCCCTGGGATGGGTAGAAATGGCAGAGGACGACCTCGCCCCTGGGAAGAGCAGTGTTGCCGTCAACAACTGCATCCGGCAGCTCTCTTACTGCAAAAATGACATCCGGGACACAGTCGGCATTTGGGGAGAGGTGAGTAACGCGTGGGGGCAAAGAATGGCAGGCTTGGTTCCATCCCTCTGGCTTCGTGGGACGTGGTCCTGAGGGGCGACGGGGGTGCAGCAGGTGCATTTCCCCACAGAGGCAGGTAGTGTGGGCAGGAGGCACCCGTTAGCAGTGTCCGGTCCCAGGGAGGACGGGGCCCTGGGAGAGAACGTTCTCCACGTCTCAGTGACAGGGTCTAACCTGCGATCCCTGAGTCCCCAGGAATTCACTGTGGAGTTTAGGGCCCAGAAAACCCCTTGGATTTGCGTGCACAACTGGACGTGCAAGGATATAAGAAGAAGACCCATGGCCCTCACAAAGTATGTCCTCAAAGGGGAATGTGGCCCCCACACATACACACAGAAGTGTCGATGCGGCCGCTCTAAAAGTTGGAAAAAATTTTCTTTCTAACATATTCTTTATTGACAATCTGAAAGTCAACTTTATACATGAGCTTTGAAATTGAGACCTATCTACTCTTTCTCACTTTGAACCAAGTAATTCCACTTTGAAATATTAGTTGAGATCATTTCAGAAAGGAAAATAATACATATCAATATGAAAGATCCATAGAAATCATGGACATACGAAAAACCGATCCCTGCCGGGCTCTGAGACCTGCCAGCCAGCACACCGGGAGCGTCTCGGAGTAGAGCTGCCACACCAGTCTACCCCGCTTGGTCCCTCCCAGTGGGCAGAGCCTGTTGGCTGTGGGAGGCCCAGCCAAGGTGTTTCAGCTGAACCAGGCCGCAGGAAGTGCATCTCCCAGCTCCTGAGGGGGACTTGACCGCACTGTGGGCCACACCCGGAAAAGCGTGTTTGGATGTCAGGTGGTGACGTCAGCCACAGCGAGCCCCTCAGTCTGTTATCCCTGCAAAGTGTTTGCCATGAAGCAGCGGCACAGAAGGGGGTTGTGCTGGGAGCCATCCACTCGTGGGTCTGGCTGAGGACCTCCTTTAGGCTACAGCCAGTGCTTCAATCTTGGTGGAAAGGGACAGAGAGAAGGCACCAAAAATCCTTAGCAACTCTGTTATCTCAAAGCACATCCCTGGTGGCCCCAGGGGGACCTGGGCCCTGCTCTGCTCTCTGGATCCCCAGTCTCAGCGATCATGCAGCTCCTGGCACTGCTCTGTGGTCTGGAGGCCAGGAGCCCAGCCTGTAGCTGAAGGACAGTGTAGGGTGTCGGCAGCTTGGCTCCTCTTCTTGCTCTGTGAACCGTTGCTCAGCTACTGACCAACATCCGTGAGATGCTGGGCAACTGAATCTCTCCAGGACCCGCACCTCATCACGGTTAACCTGCAAACTAGTTAATGAAGGATTGGCCCTTTGCCCAAGGCCTGGACACAGCTGTGACCTTGAAGTGGCCACATGGGCCCTGTCCCCCTCCCCCACATAAGCTGAATGAGTTGCAGTTCCCCAGCAAGGATGTTTGGGGTGCCGTGGATCTGAGGTAGTGGGCAGCCTGTCGCTCTGACTCCGCAGTCCTGCGCGGGCTGTGCTTTCCACCATGGCTCTCTTCTGGAAACAGCTCCCCTGCCCTTTGGGGAGATTTCAGATGATCCTGGATCACAGACGTAGACTCTCAGCTTACACGTTGGCCAGCAGAGGCACCGAAACCCATGTCTGCCACGGAAGCAATGGAGCTTGTATTCACTCTGAGAACCTTGGATGGGGACCTATAACATCCTTCTCAAATGCCAGGCCTCAGAGGAACTCAGTTGTCCTGCTTTGGGACTTGAAGACCCACCAGGAAGCCTTACCGTTCTCCCAGCCAGGCCTCCCTCGCTTCAGTGTCACAGCACCAGGGGTGACCGTGACCTTCAGGAGGCACAGCCTTTCAGTTGTATATCAGAGTTGAATCATTTCTTAAAATTATGCTTCAGGAATTTCAGGGGGGATAAAGTTGAATAGTTAGCATTCCTGCCCTCAAAGGGCCAACCCCTGTGGGGGGACAGGAGACCGAAGCCGAAAGCCTGAGTGGTGATGTGGGAGAGAAGAAGCCATGACCTCCCCCCCTGCAGTGGTGTATGCATAACCCCCTGTAGCTAACGGCATCACAGGCTGTGTCAGACCTGGAGCAAGGTATTTGCCAGCCACATCACACAGGCATGAAGTGGCATGAGAGGGGAGAAGAGACGGACATCGCTGTGGCTCTGAGAGGCCGTTGAGGGGGCCTGCTGGGGTCTGGCCAGGGGGAGGAATGGGGAGAGCATGGTTGTGTGAGGACGCTGGGCATGGAGCTGGTGGGGGACCAGATTCTCCAGAGAACCCACCTTTTTCTTGAAGATGCAGAAGTGTAAATAATGAAAAATTAGAGCCGCCTAGAAAGCAGGCCAGGGACACTTTCCAGAGGACTTGGGGAGGGAGAGAGAAGTTGGGATGTGAGGAAATATGAAAGATTTATGAACTTTTTACTCAGGAGAGGGTATTTCTCCCTTTAGGACAGCGGTTCTCAACCTGTGGGTCGCGACCCCTTTGGCGGTCAAACGACCCTTTCACAGGAGTCGCCTAAGACCATCCTGCATATCAGATATTTACATTACGATTCATAACAGTAGCAACATTACAGTTATGAAGTAGCAGCGAAAATAATTTTATGGTTGGGGGTCACCACAACATGAGGAACTGTATTTAAAGGGCCAGAAGGTTGAGAATCACTGCTTTAGGAGAACACATTCGAGACCACGGGGTGGCTTCTTTTGCTCGTTGAAAGGACATCCTAGGCAGCCGCAGACCTGGCAAGGGCGTGTGCGCTTCAGAAGGAGGGTAACGGGCTCTCTTTGGTTCCAGGGGAAGGACATGTACCTGATCCTGGAGAACGACACGCTCAGCCTGGTGGACCCCATGGACCGCACGGTGCTCCACTCGCAGCCCATCGTGAGCATCCGCGTGTGGGGCGTGGGCCGCGACAACGGCCGGTGAGTGCCCGGGGGCTGGGCCGCCTGTTCCCTCGCCAGGGGCCCCGGGTGTAGTTCCACACCTGTTGCTGCACTTTGCTGAACATGCAATGACGGTAGACTTCCTTTAGACATGTAAAACATTACAGCTGATTTCTGTCCCCACCGCGGAAGCCCTCCACGCGACTTCCCCTCCTGGTTTCAGTACCTCAAACCTTTTGTCAGTTCTGGATCTGCCTTTGATTTCTGCATGTTTCTCCTCCTGCTCATCCTCATTCAGCGACGTTCTCCCCCAACTCACCAGGCTCCCTGAACCCTCATTTCCTTTCCCCCTGCTCTGCATCCTGTTTTAATCCTCCACTTCGTTCGGTTGGTTCTGGGCCGTTCCCCACACCTCCCCCTGGTACTTTCTCTGCAGAGGGCTGGCTGGGA
>NW_005369827.1:1876740-1878420 GCF_000412655.1 Myotis brandtii | reverse complement strand
CCACTTTCAGGTCACTGTGTCACGATCACCAGGAACTCCTGGGGCTTGGGGTGGCTGAACTTTTTTTAACACTTGAAACACCTGGTCATATCAAATCTCCATTCAGTGTGCCTTTTTCTGAAATTCGGCTGAAAATGTGTGATGGACAGAAGTGCTCCTTACTCAGGTGTGTGGTGAACTTTTTGTCCTCCAGGCTGACTGTAAGTTCTGATGTTCATGTTCATATTCTATCTAAAAAGTGGCCCTTATCACAGACGTCCCATGGATGCCACTGTTCAGCAACTGGGCTCCATTAAATGCACTGAGCTCTCGCATCACAGCTGACCCTTGAGCAACGCAGGCTTGAACTGCTTGGGTTCTTGTATTGGACCCAAGTAGTTCAAACCCATGTAATTCAAGGGTCAACTATATTCTCTAACTTGGCTGGAAATTTGCGTGTGTGAGTGCCGACTGAACTTACATGTGGCTTTTCAACTGCTCGGGTGGGTGGTGCCCCTTCATTTGTTCCGGGGTCAACTGTTTATTTAATCTTTGGCAACTCTCAGTGTAACGGAGGACCTCGTAGCTTTTAGGGATGCGCTATAGGGTGGTTAGTTACTGCGTCATTGAAACTGGGTAAGAACATTGTCAACACGGGTGAAAACCCCAGACAGCAGCGAGGTGTCCCTCCTGGCTCCGTCCTTGGGCATCTGGTTTATCGGAGCGTGTGGTCCTCCCTAGAGCTCTGCCTCAGGGTGCCCCTGCCTTGGTTCAGTTGCAAGTTCTACGCCAGAAAGGAAAATGGTTAGGCATCCATCGGTCAAAGAACAAGCGTGCTTGCTGGAACCAGACTCGAGGAATGGTCTGCAGAAGAGAGGAGAGGTGTCCTCTGACTGCTGGTGGGATAACCCTTCCGGGGAGCACGGTTGTGCCTGAGCTTCTGTAACGGAGTGCCGATGGGTGGCCGCTGGGCCAGGTGCTGTGAGGGGAACGAGTGGGTAGATGAAGTGTACACACCTGCCATTCACTCGCTCGGCAGAGCTGTGGCACGAAGTGGATGCACGGCACGAATTGATTAATTTTACAAGGAAAACACCTGATACTGTTTGCTCATCATTAAAAACGTTCAGCCTTGATGGGAGGGTGTAAGATACTTGATCGTTCCCTGGTTCCTGTGCTCCAGGTGGGAGCCAAGGTGAAGATCATTATAAACACACACAACGAGGTGGGGTTGTGTTTTCTTAAGGGTACGTTGTGAGCGGATTTCACTGATGAGGTTTTCAGCCCAGTCCAACTCTTTAAAGTGAGGCCAAATGCTGCATGTTTGGGGGGAAAAAATGATTCAAATTCCAGTTGAATGAATTATTTAAGCTCTGAGCCTCGGTTTCTGTCATCTGTGAAATGCGGAGCATAATAAGGACCACAAAGCATGTTACGTGTGCCTGTGTGTAAGTACAGTAACTGGCACAGTGACGGGGACGCGGCAAATGCTTATTGGGTGTGAGCTCTGGATTTGTCAAAGCACAAGCGGATGCCGCTAATTACATGGCTTCCTTTCAAAGACAGGGAGGGGCCTGGGCTCAGGGAGTTTCCAGAGCAGCTTATCATGTGATGCAGAGGACGAGAGGCCTGACGCCCCGAGTTCAGTTTTCAGTTGTCCTGCGGAGCAGGAAGAGCCTCACCCTCTGCCCCCCTTCCCCC
>NW_005369827.1:1849214-1876728 GCF_000412655.1 Myotis brandtii | reverse complement strand
GCAGTGTAAGTTAGGTCACATTGCCTTGGTTATGTCTTTGAGAGGTGGGCTGGGTGACCCATGTTTTATAAACCACTTCTTCTTGCTCAATGGTAGTGGATACGTGTTATTTAGAAATCGTTGTGGTGTTTGTTTGTTTTTCTATTTTTCCCATCACCATTTATCCCCTTTGCCCTCTTCTACCTCCACCCACCCCCCCCCCTGCAATCACCACACTGTTGTCCGTGTCCATGAGTTCTCTCTCTCTCTCTCTCTCTCTCTCTCTTTTTCCCTTTTTTGCTCAATTCCTCCAACTTCTGTAATTTAGAAACTCGCTCAGGGTCCCCTGTCGGCTCTCAGGACCTGAACAAGCTCACGTACTGGTTGGGGCCTCGGGCCAGATTGCAGCAAATAAAAATGTATGTTTGCCAGCGAAAGGTTCTGTTTCCCTCACTGGTCCCCCGAGTTTTCATTCCCTAGAAGAAGGGGCCTTTGCATTCCTGCCTTTTTTTTTTTTTTACTTTCTTTTGCTTTTGATCCTTTTCTTTTTTTTACAGCAATTTACAAGAGCAAATTCAATTCATAATGCCGCCAGGGGAAGGGGTTTGCGCTTTGCATGAATAAAACATAAAAGTGTTTCATTTTGCTTGTGAAAACGAGCCTATTTCTCATTCTCTTTCGTGTCTTTCCTTGCCGAGAGGCTGGGATCTCTTAGGGGGTTTCTTGACGTGGTTAACGTGGAGAAGGAACGTATGTACACCAGAGGCTGGAAGGGCACAAGTCCCTCTGGAAGTTCAGAGTGCTTCACTAAGCCACGCGATTTCCGAATTTATAAAGTTATTTTGGGTTTAGCATATTCTTAAGGCTTTCAAGTGGTTTTGATTTGCTCTGAAGAGATTCCTTAGGGAGTAAGTTTACTGTAGGTGAGGGGGTGATCTGGGTGTGACCTCCTTTCTCCCACGGGTCCCCAAGGTGGATTTGAGAAGCTTCTTACGATGAAGGGGTGGCAGTCACGTTGGTGTTGGTTCTCTGTGGGGGTTGGTGGTTGCTCGCGGGCTGAAGTCTTTGTCTTGGTCCCGAGGGAGGGCTGCCTCCGAGCCCTGGGCCATTCTGTACTTTGGTTCCTTTTGATCACCGTGGGGTACGTGTGAAGGCTCCAGACATGGAGTGAGGCACGGGGTTTCGTGAGCCTTGTATTCCGATCAGAGGCAGCACCAGGAGCACCCACACTGATCTGCTCTGCTCCTGCCCTCGTCCTTCTGGGTGTGAGTGGCTCTGGGCCTTCAAGCTGGCGTTTTGCCCCCAGTGCCGAGGCAGACAAACCCAGTGCCACCTGTCATCTCATCTCTGTGGGCCTGCCAGGCTGCGTTTCCCAGGAGAGGGTGGGCTATTTCAGGGGCCCATGCTGCTGCTGGGCCACAGCTCTCTTTACTGATTGGGGCCCTGGGGAAAGCTTCGTCCCTGTTCTCTTATAGAGGAATCAGAAACAGGCAACGTAATTTCTGAACATAGGGGACTTTTAATAGGGACTCCTCTCTCCTCTTGTGGCGGATATGGCTCCATCATCTGGACACACAGGTCCTTATGTACGTTACCAATGGGCAGTGGCATGTGCTAGTCCACCTGCTTCCCTTGAGGAAGGAACATAGGCAGATGGTATAGTCACAGGACTTCAGACCCCATCGTGGATTCTCCCTAGTGATTTCCATAGCAGTGTGCCATGGAGCACTAATGAAGTAAGACGATCGTAGACTTTCCTTGAGAAAAAAAAAAAGGTTCTAGGGTCAGTGGGGAAGCTGAGACCTCCTGTGCTGACGAGCCCTGGTACCCGCCAGGAACGCATTTCCAGACCTGAGCGAACCCCTTTTCTCCATGGAAACACAGTCACATGGAGCACACTTTGGGGAACGCTGCTTTGGCCAGTCAACGCATTAATTGAAATTAGTGACAGCAATAGATGGCTACTTTTGCTTATACGAAAAGAATTGAATTACTGCTCATAAACAACCGCTGTAAGTTGGAGACCCCGTTGGGCCTGCTCTGATAAAGGTCACAGTCCTTCAGCAGCAGCAGCGGCTGTCACAGCCACTGTGCAAAGTGGTTTTTAAAAGTGCGTTCTTCTGCAGTCCATGTCGACCCGGTGACATTGCTTATGGTTATAGTTTGCAGAACAAAAACTCTCCTCCTAGAACGTGTTTTATACACTTCTTCTGTTTTTTTATGAATAATTTTTAATAAAGTTTTACCAGGTCATAGATTATTCATAAACTTCCAAATGAGTTTACCTTTCATTGTTTTATCTGGTTAGGATCTCAGGGAACTTTTACCTAAAGAATATAGTGCCAAGCATGCAGAATATTTCCCCCAGTCTCTTCTCCTAGGATATTCCCAGCTGGCTTTTCCCCACAAGCCCCTGGTTTAAGTTGTTGTAGAAGGATGTTGCCGCACACAGTTCATGCTCCTGTTTTCCTGACAGTGTTGTTTTGTTGCTTTACTTTCTTTTGAAAATATTGCTTAATTTGGGGGCAGGTTTTGCATGGGGTAGATTAATTAAAATGTGCAAAACTTTGACTCATGCGAATTGATATTTAAAAGATGGTTTATTCACCCAAGGCTTTCTGCCTCCTCATTTTAGAGATTATGAAGCTGGGAACAGTAGGGTGTGACTTCCCTTCAGTGGCCCGTCTAGTAGTGGCAGGGCATAAACAGATCCCTGGGACCTCCCTCTGTCCAAAGAGGACGCTCCCCTGTTAGTCCTGACAAGAGAAGATGGATGGTCTGAAATGACCGGGGGCCTGAGGGGAGACAGGGCTCTGTGGCCTGTCCCTGTCCTTAAGGATCTGGCTTCTTAATTGATGAGAAAAGACACAGGTGTGAATTGAAAACAGAGGTTGACAAACTATGGCCCCGAGCTAAGCACGGCCTCACATCTCTAGTGGGTTGTCTGAAAAAATAGAAATTAGCAAAGAATACAAATGTGGAGACCCCGCATGCCAGGGTCCTTCAAGCCTAGAGACCAGCATCCGCCACGCAGGGCGGGCGTCCTCCTCAGCGTGAATGCATTTGCTCCCTCGGGCGCCACCTCCAAGCTTCTAAGGGTGAATGATTCCCACCTGTGTCCTGTTCCCTGAGGTCACTGCCCCACCTTGCCATCGCTCCTTCCCGGTGACCTCTCCATGTTCCCTTTCTGCGTGTTTAGTTTCCTAGTGATCTTATGTGATCTCTCTGTTCAAAGAACCGTGCGCTTTCTGCTCCTGCCTGTGCGCTCCCTGGTTGACCTTCCAGTGAGATGGTGCTGACTAAGGAGGCAGCCAGCACAGTGCAGAGGCGGCTGCTGGAGCAGCTTTGTTGAGCAGCCGCCAGTGGAGCTGTCCTTTCTGTTCAGCTGCACCCACAGCAGGCGACACACAGCACTTGTGCCAAGGAGACTTCCTTGCTAATTGGTAGAAGTTGGCAGCGACAAAGGGCAGTTCTGTTTCAGGTGGCAGGAATGTAGAGATAGCGGGCTGCTGGGTTTTTGAGTTCATCTGAAAGTTATCTCTATTTTTGCTTGGCTGTTGTTTCTTTTCCTAGGAGTAATGGCAGGGTGGGGGGTGGGGGGACGGGTCTCTATGTAGAGGATGGAGACTTTGTAATGACGTCTGGTCAGAGGGTTCTCTGAGCCAGACAGTAATGAATGATTGATGGATTCCAAACCCGCTGATGAAAGTTTAATCCGGGGGATGCGCTGTCCTGCCTCAGGAGAAGGGTCCTCAGGGACACAGCTGTAATTCTCTCCCCGGGCTGCAGTGTTATCTTGACCTCTAGAGCTGTTTTCTTTTTCATGCAGCCCCTTGAGACGCGGAGGCATCAGGTTTGCTTCACCATTTTGCTGACTTAGAGTGTAGTTATATTTTATCTCTTTAGAAGTGGCTTCCTTGCCTTCTATTAATCATGCCGGGATGCTGGCGAATACTTTCAGTTTAGAATAACCTTTAAGGGAAGACATTGTAAGGGGTCACCCAGGTATTTCCCCTCAGAGGAATGTGTGAAGGCACTTCCAGCAGGTCTTTCACAGTGAGGCTGTCCCTGCTGGCGCATTTGTGAAGATGGCAGGATCTTCTGAGGATCACATCATCCATTTTGGTAACTGATTCAGCGCATGATCTAGCATTTCTTATAAGCATGTTTCAGCACCAGCCGGTGAAGTGTGGAGGCCTGAGGTTGTTGTGGGGAGAGAGAGAGAGAGACAGACAGAGGAAAGAACAAAGGAAGGGAGGGAGGGTAGGAGAGAGCGGGGAGGGGAGAAGGGTAGGAGGGAAGGGGGAGGGAGGGAAGGAGGGATCATGCTGATCCCTGAACAACTTCCACTGCACACCTCCCCAGAGTCCCAAGCCAGATGAGGATTGGGGCTTTGTGGATACAGTTGGGAGAGACCAATCATGCTTGGCTGCAGTGTTTCTCAGTGTCAGCCCTAAAGTTTAGGTCCTCTTGGAATACTTGGAGCAGTCCAACAACAGAAGGAAGAATAATTTTAGTGAAAAAATAGCTTAATAATCCACATATACATGGCTTAGTGTCTTAGAAGAGAAAGTTGTCGCTCTTCTAACCCAGAGCCTGGCTTGGTTGCTGGCATGTTGCATAAGCTCAATAAATAGTTAGGTGTGTGATGAATTGCTGAAAGCCTCATGTTATTGCAGATGAATGGGCAGTCACTGCTTTCCATGCACAAGTCATCACCTTGAACTTTTTTACTCAAATGCAATCATCCGAGACTTTTGGCTTCACAGTGAATCTGATAATTGGGAACATAGTGTAGCTCCTGTGATCTGTTTCGACTCACAGAACACTTCTGACACCAAATGTGTGGGTTTTACATACCAAGCAATTCTCCGGTTCTCTGCGGATACCAACTGGATGTCCTACATTTAATTCAATTCTAACTACCTGAAGATTTCACAGTTCCTTAAGATTGGATGCCAATCACAAGTCCAGAACACTGACCGACTGCTATACATCGGGGATTACCTTGACCCCTCCTCGGGTTGGGTAATTTGCTAGAATGGCTCATAGTCTCAGGGAAACATCATAAAGGCATCCTAAATAATAAAAGGCTAATATGCAAATTGTCCCCTCGAGAGTTCAACTGACTGGGAGTTCGACCACTCGCTGTGACATGCACTGACCACCAGTGGGCGGTGCAGAATGAAGGAAGTCCCTGGCCAGGAGCCAGTAGCCAGGGGAAAGAAGGCCCCAAGTGGCCCTGATCGCCAGCCAGGCCTAGGGACCCTACCTGTGCACAAATTCCATGCACCGGGCCTCTAGTTCATAAATGGGCAGCCAGATAAAGAAGCAATAGGTTGTGATCCAGAAGAGTTGCGATCACAGGAGCTCCTGTCCTCAAAAAGTTTGAGGTGTTCCACCGTCCTGCACCTGGACGTGTTCACCAAAGCGGAAGCTCTCCCAACTTTGTGGCTTAGGGGTGTTATACAAATATCATTACATAGGCAGGTTGGTTCAATCATTGACTGTTGGTGATTAGCTCAGTGTCAAATCCCTCTCCCCTCCCTGGTGAGACTGAAAAACTAAATATGTATTTCTTATCATATTATAACATCACTGTAGCAGTTAGTCACTGGAGAAGACAGATTTGAGAACATCAGGTGGGACTCAAGGAGTCCCATCACGGACAGTTATGTGAAGTGTGGAGATCTAGAATTGGTCAGCTGAAGGAATAGTGGAATAGGAATCCCACCGTTTGCTTTTAATGATGTTTTTTTTTTTCATGCAGTGACGTTGGGGACACTTAGTGTCCCAGCCTCTACATCTGCTGTGGGTCACTGCTGGGGTGGCAGATCTGTGGAGGAGCTTCCTTAGAATCATCACACATTGTTCCCAATTGTACTGTTTTCATGAAGACAGTAATGTTTCCCTGAACTGCTGCCTGCGTCAAACATATAAAAAATTGGGAGGAACTTAAACACATGGGAGATTAGCATTATTCTCTCTTTGACTTTAAATATATAAAATCTAGAGGCCTGGTGCATGAAATTTGTGCATGGGTGGGGTCCCTAGGCCTGGCCGGTGAACAAGGCCGGTCAGGTTCCCTGCCTCCGCGCCTCCTCCTTCCCTCACTGCCTGCGTGCCGGCCACAGCAACCCCAGGGCAATCGGGACCTGCCGGCTGGGGGGAGGGGCCCACCACCACCACAGTAGTTGGGTGGCGGGCCAATTGACCGCACAGTTCCCCGCCTCCCTGCCTCCCCCCCTCCTTCTTCCCTTACCACCCATGTCCCCTGCCAGCCAACCTCCTGGTCTCTTCCCCTGGCCAGCAGGTCCCAATCGCCTGGGGTAGGTGTGCACAATTATAGGCTCTGATGGAGACTGGGGAGGGAGGAGGACTGAGTACAGGGCTCTCAGACTTGTAATGGCGAGGGTCTGGGGGGAGAGCACAAAAAGGTCAACCGGACGTGGCTGCCTTTCTCTCCACAAGACGATGCCTCATGTTTCTTATTGCTTCTTTAGGCCTCGGCACCTACCCTGTCTTGCCCAGTTCGCCCCTTTCAATGAGTGGCTGCAGGTGCATGTTCAAGGGCCCCTTTTTCCTGCACAGAGCACCTGGCCCATTGGAAACCCACCCTCAGGCAGGGCTCATGGCCATGCCCCATGCCCTGAGCTGCCCAGCCCAGGATGTCATGATAGAGTCGAGTCCCTTGTTACTGGGAAATCATTCATGGCTCCTGCCTCTTGATCCCTAAGTCCGTTCCTGCCGCCCCTGCAAAGAGAACTCCTGAGTGTGCATTTGTTGGAAACAAAGCCAGAAAACTTTGTCTCAATCTTTTGCTCAGTAGAACCAAACACTTCTGTGTGGGCCCTGAACCAGGTCTGCACAGGAGGCACACTGAATAGGTAACGACATCCTGGCATACATTCTGCAGGAATTTTGCAGGCATACCAACAGAAGCACTGGTGTCCTATTTTTTAAAGTCAATCCTTCTTTGATTAGAAAATCTGTGAAATAGGTGTTTGATTCAAATTGCAAGTATCCAGTTCCCCTGGCCCCAGCCCCTCAGCAGCCCTTACACCCCATCTGCCTTGGGATATGACTGGAGTGGGGATTGGGATTAAGGAGAAGAGGGCACAGTCATTCCTAAACCTCTAAGCCACAGTCTGAAGCCCAAGGAGCTCAGCATCCATTTCAGCTGCCTTAGGAGGAAGCTTCTCTCCTCACTGCTACCACGAGATCATAGACCGTGAGTATGGCCCTACGTGGCTAACCTAGGCCTCGGTCACCTTTGCTCTGCGTGTGGTAGCAGCTGCCTGCTGGAATGCCAAAACATGCCTGTTAAACTCAAAACTGAGAGTAATGTCTTTAACCATCCACTCACCTAACCCCATCTTCCTAGTTATTCATTCTCCTGTGTTCTAGATTCGTGCATTCATTCACTCGTTTCTGCATACATGCATTCACTCACTCACCCAACTCCTGTTAGTCCACCAGCTGCACAAATCAACAACATGGGGTCCTCTTACCCTCCCCACATTCAGGGAGAGGTCAGCCCTAATGATTCAGCCTCTTTAGTACTTAGGTCAAAGAATAATTTTTAAAAGTTAAAAACAGACTCATATATGCAGTAAGTAATAGGCAAAGCTGGAAACAATTCAGATGTCCATCAGCAGGTGAATGGATAAGCAAATTGTGGTATGTCCATACAACGGATGTCCACTCAGCAGCAAAAAGGAATCAACTACTGATATTCACAGCATAGCTCATTCTCCAAAGAATTTTGCTGAGTGAAAGAAACCAAACGGCCCCCCTCAAAAAAGGTTCATACTGTATGATTTTACTTATATCAAATTCTAGAAAATGCAAGGTCAGCGAATCTATGCTGAGGGAAAGTAGATCAGTGGCTACCTGGGAAGGGACATAAGGCAGGGATTATAAAGAGACAAGAGGAATCTTTGGAAGGTACAGACATATTCACTGGCTTGGTTGTGGGGATAGTTTCACAGGTGTAGACACATGTCAAAACTTATCAAATTGTATGTTTTAAACATATGCAGTTTATTATATGTCAGTTATACCTCAATAAGGCTGTTTTAAAAAATGTAATTTTAAACATATACAATGAGTAACATGTCAAAGATGTGTCTAACTCATGATTGAGGGAACCAGCAGGACACCAGAGCCAGGTAAAGGAATAGGAAAGACAGAATCTTCCAAAACTGATAATCAAGCCACCAGGAAGCACGGGTGCTTTCAAGAATCACAGAGATCCCAAGCAGGATGAATTAAATACACACACACACACACACACACACACACACACACACACACCTGTACGTATGTATACATATATGTATGTATTTATACACACATCACGTTGAAGGGAGTTTTATTTAAATTGCTGATTATGTGTATGTTTACCTACATAAAAATAAATTTTGCAAGGACAGTAATTAGATTTTTTAAGATTGTGTGAACCCTACATTCTTTCTAGCCATCTATTTTTCTGTTATTGGCTTTCAAACTATCTTGTCATATCCCATAAAAAACATAGTTTATGACATGACCTGATTTCCCCCTTACCCACCCTCCTCTCTTTTTTCTCTGTCTACTCACGCACATATCACTAACAACAATTTCACACAATGTTTACCTTCACTGTGTGTTTGGCCCTTTGGTGTTTTTCGTCTTTGCTACTCTAGTCTATTTAACTGTTTAAATGCTGCCTATCACCACGAATTGGTCATAGTCTGAATAACACTGATCTTGGTTAACTTTTTCAAAAAGTTTTGAGCTGAACACTGTACCAGTTTAATAACTTGTGATAAAGAGAAAAAAATGATTCCACGGTCAAAAACCATTGAACTTCCAGAGGGTCAGTTTTTTGGGGTCTGCCAGGTTAGGAAAGGCTGAAGAGCACTGATCTAGGAATTCTCAGTGATAATTATGTGTCAAGTATGTATTTTAACAAAGCTAAACTTTTAGACTTTTCATTTGCTTAGCACTTCACCCCCCATGCCATCACTGAAAAGCGCTGTTTGATTATGAGCATAGCTTTCATTGCAGTCAGTGACTATTATCCTTCTTAAATAATTTGGTTAAGAGTGATAATTGCATAGTTTATCATGTTTCCCTTTTTGCCAGGAAGTTTCAAGTTAAATTAAACTGCTAATTATAGTAATAATAGTAGATTGAACCATATGACTGCTATTATTGTGGATCAGAAATGGTTGAATGTGGTTTAAATTAATATTTAGCCTAATTGATTTACAGAATTACTTCTTCCTTCTAGTTGGTTTTAAATTTTACTTTTCTAATTTAAGAGCCTGATAGAATGTGTGTCTTTTATTGCAAATCACTTAATTCTTTTGTGAGGCAAATGGGATATAAATTTTAATAACAAACAGCATCCAATTATAATACCCCATTAACCAACAGGGTGTTTAAAGCAGATTTTTCCCCCCAATTTCCTACCTATACTAATAAAAGGGTAATATGCTAATTAGACTGAATAGACTGGACATCTTCCAGACATCCTTCCGGACAAAGCCATGTTGGCGGGGGCTGAGGCAGAGGCGGTTAGGGGCGATCGGGCTGGCAGGGGAGAGCAGTTAGGGGCCATTAGGCCAGCAGGGGAGAGCAGTTAGGGGCCATTATACCAGCGGGGGAGAGCGGTTAGGGGCGATGAGGCCGGCAGGCAAAGGTGGTTAGGGGCAATCAGGCAGGCATGCAGAGTGGTTAGGGGCGAACAGGCAGGCAGGCAGGTGAGCAGTTAGGAGCCAGCGGTCCCAGATTGCGAGAGGGCCTAAACCGGCAGTCCAGGATTGGAGAGGGTGCAGGCCAGGCTGAGGGACCCCACCTTCCCCCCTGCACGAATTTTGTGCATCGGGCCTCTAGTTATTCAATAATTGGGAAATGCTACAATGCATTCTGCAATAGGAGTACAGTGGGGCCTTGACTTACGAGTTTAATTCGTTCTGAGACCGAGCTCATTAAGGAGCTCGTTAAGGAGCTCATTAACTCAAATTACTCTATCAACTCAATGCAAAAAATCGGCCAAGAGACAGCTGGTATCTCAAAAAACTCGTTAGTCAGGACACTCGTAAGTCAAGGCCCTACTGTATTTTGAGGGTGGGTTGTTTTTGTTTCTTTCTTTCTTGGTTTACTGTAAAAGTCCTGAGTGGGTCAGAGAACAACAACAATAAAAATATATCTTGCCCTAGCCGGTTTGGGTCAGTGGATAGAGCATTGGCCTGCGGATCGAAGGTTCAATTCTTACCAAGGGCACATGCCCCGGTTGTGGGCTCTGTCCCCAGTAGGGGGCGTGCAGGAGGCAGCCAATCAATGATTTTCTCTCTCTCATCATTGATGTTTCTGTCTCTCTCTCTCCCTCTCCCCTCCTCTCTGAAACCAATAAAAATATATATTTACAGTCAATTCGTATTTATTGACCAATCCAAATGATGTTTGTGGCCTTGTACATGAATTAGAGAACAATAGTGACACAGAAACTGCCTCAGGACTAAAGATATTGCTGCGAAAATACTGTTCCCCACCACCAGGGGTCCCATTACCAAGATAAGCAGCTATTACCAAAAGCATTAACATCTAATGGATGGTGTAGACTTTCTTCATATATTTCCCCCCACCAATTCGGTGGCCTAGAGTAATTACCTGTGCCCCTTTCTTGCCCAAAGGAATGTTTTGATTTATCTCTATATACCTTCGAGCTAAAAGTTGCTTTGTCTTTTCTATTGGCATATGAGAAGCTATAGAGGATATTAAGAAAGATAAAACTGAATCATATTCATTAAATTCACCAAGTCAGGTTTAAGTCAAGTTGGAAATAAAGGGAGGGGAAACGTTTTTAATTAAAGATAAGATTTTAATATGTCTGTACTGTACAAATTAGAATGCTTCTTTAAAAAAAGAAGAAGAAGAAGATGGCCTATATCTTAAGTCTTTAAATCTTGGCTCACTTTTAATCAGAACATTTTTAATCATTCTCTTAGGCCTTAGAACCATGCTGTTAGAACAGATTACACTGAAGAAGTATATTAATCAGGACAGGAGGAGAAGAGTCATGGCTGTCATCATCCAGAAGGGGCACCGTCATTTTTTTAAAGCTTTGTGATTATAATTTAACCTTGGTTGTACTGGTGTATTTTTAAGTGACTAGTCAAGTTGGCTTTCTTCATGCCCAAGGCCACATCGTTCTAGTCCAACCTTGAGGTGTCAAGCTGTGGAATTTCTTTTCTCCTTCCTTCTTCCTCTGTTGCATGGCCCCATCTACCCCTCTGTTTATTTATTGGACACCCACGTATTAAATTCCCACCATGTGTCATCCCTGTGCTTGGCACCAAGGATGTAGCTGCGAATAACATCATGGTCCCTACCCTCATAGAAGTTACTACTAGTAAGTGGAACAGTAAATGATCACACAAGTCCTTGAGTCCATGAAGCACTTTGTAATGTAACTATCAAGCCCCCACAAGTGTTAGATGGCCTCTCTGTCCTTATGGTTTCATCCAGGCCCCACCTCTCCTGTTACCCTTTCTATCACCATTTATATCAGTCAGCGCTGGCTGAATTATGCTGTAGTAACAACCAAAAGGCTCAGAGGCTTAAAGCACCTCTCATTCTGCTAAATGTCCATGGCAGGTTGGCTGGAGGCACTGCTCCTTGTGGTCATTGCCCTCATTCTGCATCCAAAGCCGATGAAACAGTCACTATTGAGACTAGAGTGTTGTCAGTCATGGTGGCAGGGCAAAAAGATGCACCGACTCATCGAACTTCTGCCTGAAAATGACACGGACTGCTTTTTCTCACACTTCATTGGCCAAAGCAAGTTACACAACCGACCCTGCCTTCAGAGGTTGGAGAAATACACTCCTCCCCTAGGAAGGGGACCAGATAGTCACACCACCCAGTACCCTGTGGTCTCTTGTTATCTCTCTAGTCATGTAGATCTTATTGGAACCTAATGTTTTCAACCTTTGTTGTTCCTAAACGTTGTAGATGTGCATGTCTCCCTAGTGAGTAGGTAATTTCCTGACAGTTCGCACCGTGTTTTATAGTTCCTTGTATGTGGCTCAACGTGAGGCTATTCTTAGTGTTCGGTCCCTAAAGATGCTTTTGATTGTGTCAAGGAGAATAATTGAACTCTTTCCATGAAAGTTTTCACGCAGTGCTTTAGAGTTTACTAAGGGTCTGTGCACACCCGTCTCCTGTATTATCATGATGCCGGTTACAGGTCAGGGAAAGTGAGACCTAGAACTTGTACATGTATTGCTCCGTGTTGCACACACAAAAAAGTAACTGAGCTGTGTCTGAAACCGTGAATTCTAAACCCTGTCCTTTTCCTACCCTTATAGTTGTTCATGTGAGCACCCCATTGTTTTTTGTGCTGAGGATCACACAGGGGGAGGGAGAAGGAAGCTTCAGAAAAAGAGTCGAAAGCCCTTGACCAGGATGGGGGTATAGCTCCTGGTATTTGGTTCCCGGTAAAGCTGAGGGGACACACAGCAGCAACTCCAACTTGCAATCAGCAGCAGTGTGTTAGTTTCCTGTGGCTGCCGTGGCTGGTTTAGACAGCCCGGCTGGTTTACAACAACAGAAATGTATCCTCTCACAGCCTGGAGGCCAGAAGTTCAGCATTAGTCTCACTGGGCCGGCATCAAGGTGTTGGCAGGGCCCAGCCCTCTGGAGGCCAAGGGAAGAATGTGTCCTTACTCCCAGGGCGCCTGGTTGCTGCCCGCATTCCTCGGCTGTGGCCACCACTCCAGCCCCTGCATCCTCTGTACAGAGCCTTCTCCCTCAGCTTCTTCTTTGTAGGCACATTTCTGACTGGATTTAGAACCCACCCAGATAATCCAGGGCAATATCTCCATGTCAGGATCGTCAACTTCACCGTGTCTGCAAAGACCCTTTTTCCTTATAAGGTAACATTTACAGGTCCCAGGGGTTAGGATGTGATGACACCTTTTCCAGCCTCCTGCAGTCAGCATGGTGGGGACCCTTTCGGGGCGCAGGTTAGGTGGTCCCTTGGGAGGACCTTTGGGGTCCAACGCACCCAGTGGATTCCTAGGCCTCATCTGCCTCTTGGCTGTGGGACTCCCGGCAAGTCACTCACTCTGAACCTCCGTGTCCTGTGTAGAGGTGGAGGCCTGAGAGCCGACTTGCAGCTTGGTGTGAGAAAATAAATCGGAGGGGGCCTGGCCTGGGCACCTTGCAGAGAGCCCCTCCCCACCCCCGCTGTGCTGTTCTTCACGCAGGCTCTCCACCCTCGGCCATGGGCCTAGTGGGCTGGGGGAAGAGGGTGCTGCCCGTTGAGATTCCTCGAGCACCTCCTCCCAGTTGTTTTTCTCAGTGAAGCTGAAAACACATGCTTTTATTAAATAATTAATCATCCTTTCCTAGAAGGGTGATTCTATTTCATGGGTGAGCAGTCTGCTGCCAGAGAACTGTGTCTTTCTCCCAAGTGATGTATAACATGCCTTGGTATCTACAGTTTTAGACACTTGGATGTTTTCTCTCTCAGCCATTTAAACTGGAAGGTAGTATAGGGCACAGTCATGGGCGCTTCGTCCCTTTAAGAGATAGATACACATGTGCATAGTACAGTGACCTCATATTTTTCCATTTCTGAAGTAGTATGTAGAGCCTATATTAGTGCACATAAATTCCAATAAATTTTAATATTGACTAAATACTAAGTATTTAGTAGTAAATAGCATAGATAATAAGCCTTCATAGCATTAAGCCTATAAAGAAAAAGAAACAATTATATAATTGACATAGAAATTAATACAATGGAATAAACCAAGAAATAATAAAGCCTTTTTTTTTTTCTCAGAAGTTTCTGTGATTTCACAGACATTCACTGTCTGCCTTCAGAATAAAAAATTCTGGCCTGATTTGTTTATAAAGCAGCCCCTTCAGACACCTGCCTTATTCTTAGGAAATTTTTACCCTCATACAAGGATAGTAAGTAGGGGGTTACTCACCATTTCTGAAGGGCCTGGAGTGCTGGGTTGAGAACAGCCATGAGACCAAAACCAGGCTTGGTGAGGAGCTCTGTGATCTGTTAGTCATGTCTGCCATGGACATGGAACAGGAGGCACAGGCATGACGCAGCATGCCTGTTGAATAGGCAGTTATTGGAATGCACTTTGTCTAGGCCAGTGGTTCTCAACCTTCTTAATGCCCCAACCCTTTAATATAGTTCCTCATGTTGTGGTGACCCCCAACCATAAAATTATTTTCGTTGCTGCTTCATAACTGTAATTTTGCTACTGTTATGAATCGTAATGTAAATATCTGATATGCAGGATGTATTTAGGCGACCCCTGTGAAAGGGTCATTTGACCCCCAAAGGGTCGCGACCCACAGGTTGAGAACCGCTGGTCTAGGCCCTTACACACTCAGGTTGCCATCAGAGTCATCAGTTAACAATAACTTTTATACAGGGGAAGGTAAAAACTGGGCTGGGGGGGATCAAATATTGAATACTCTCAATACCATCATAGCTGAAATGTAGTAGTTTCTTGAAAAATATCTATTAAAGGAAGAAAGGAAGGAGATAGTTGTTTGCCTAGGAAACTGACCTTTTCAATAGGGGAAAACACATTTTTAGGATCCCATTGTGAACCTTGAGAGCTCTGAGTGTGTAGCCATGCAGGGTTCAGGACGACCAAGAACACCAGTACGGTGTTCATTTGTGTATAAACAGCATAAATGCAGCGTTCCAGTATGAAATATTTAAAGCATTTGCATTGTCTAACAGCAGACACACAGTGCTTGCCACGGTGTGGCATTTTGTTTAGTTTGCCACATCTCTGGAAGAAAGGAAAAGGATATTTAAGATTTGAATCCGAGCCCTGCCACTCACTATGTGTTCTTGGGCAAGTTACATGCTTGTCTGTACCTCAGCTTCCTGGTCAGATAAGAACATTGCCTGCTGCCTAGGAGTGAATGTTACTCTTGCTGAGAGTTGAGAACAGTGTCTGGCAGATATCTAGTGAGTGCTTTTGCCCTCCATTCCCAGCCCTTCCCTGCTGACATCCTACCCCCGCAGGCTGTCCCAGGCTCAGCCTGGGTTTGGCCATGGGGAGGCGCTGGAGGCTGGAGGAAGTAGAAGCCAGGGTTCCTCTCCCCTCTGGGGGCCTCCAAGCTGTGGCTCCTGGGTGGCCTTGACCTTGACCCCAGGGCTCTGGGTCTACCACCTCCTCCCATGGGCCCTTCTCCTGGGATTGGTAGGTTGTTTCCTGCTCTTGCTAATCTTTGTCCCTCACTGTCTTCTGTTTGTTTTCTAACTCTTCCATTACCCATGTCACCAATCCTATTAAATTCCCTCTGTTTCAAATATTTAGAGCAGTTTTTCTTTTCCTTATGTGCCCTGACTGATAAAGACTAGGTAAGTGTGTACTGTCCTTGTATAGTTGCTGCTACTGTTGTTGTCATTGTCTTATAGTCTTTAGAGCAGGGGTAGGGAACCTTTTTTCTGCCAAGGGCCATTTGGATATTTATAACATCATTCACAGGCCATATAGAATTATCAACTTGAAAATTAGCCTGCTATGTTTGGTCAAACATTTAATTGACTCACCCCTAATGTCTTGGCAGGGCCAGACAAAATGATTTCACAGGACTTATATGGCCCACAGGCTGGACATTCCTCAACCCTGCTTTTGAGGAAATTCTAAAGGACACAGACTCAGGAGGTGAAGAGAATTAACCAGGATCCCACAGCTGGTGGGTAACAGACCCTAGCATAAAACCCTTTGCACTGAATCTCTCCTTCCGCCAGCCTTTGGATGGGCTGGTATCTTCAACTCTAGTCTGAACTTGCAATGTATTGCCTTTTTTAGATTTCCACTTATTGGAAGATATGTCTTCTTGGACATGTGCTGGGTAAACAGCCATCCTGGTGGCCAGTGATTGCTTTTGGAGTCATATATGTCGAAGTTGGCACTGACCTCAGGCCTCATGGGGGACCTACCACCATGAGGGGCTTGGAGGTGTTAAAGATCATTGATTACAAGCAACAGAAAACAATTTGATCTTAAACAAAAGACAATTTGGTTGTCTTCTGGAACCCCAAAGTAGGGGTGGCCAAGCCTTGGACAGAACAGGGTCTGAAGTAGTGTCAGGATGAACTTCTGTTTCTCACCTTTCTTCTTGGTTTCATTCTCTTCTCTGCTTCATATGGTAGAAAATGACCAAGTAGGCCAGCCGGCGTGACTCAGGTTGAGTGTTGAACTATGAACCATGTGGTCACCGTTCGATTCCCAGTCAGGGCATGTGCCCGGGTTGCAGGAGGCAGCCAATCAATGATTTGCACTCATCATTAATGTTTCTATTTCTCTCTCTCTCCCTCTCCCTTCCTCTCTGAAATCAATAAAACTATTTTTTTTTTAAAGAAGAAAGTGACCATGCATATTTCTTCTCCAGGCAGTCTAAGAGTATAGTCTCTCAATTTCAAGTTCCTGAGGGAAGAGACGCTCACCGCCCAGACCAGGTGCCCACCCCAGTCTAATGAACTGGCCAGGTTCCCTTCATGCTGGATGTCAACCGGGAGCCTGCTGTTGCCACATGGGTTTAGGTCGTGCGGTGTTTCCCAGAAAGGGGCTAGGACAGACAAGCCAACAAATGTCCATTTCAAGATTTAAGCAGCCTAGTTAACCATCATGGGAATGCCAGCTGCCTACCATTGGGTACCTACCATTTGCTGAATACGGTGCTAATTACATTGTGTCTGTTCTTTGGTTTTGATTTGTTTTGGTTTTTAAATCCTCACCTGAGGATATTTTTCCCATTGATTTTCAGAGTGGAAGGGAGTGGGGAGGGGGGAGGGAAGAGAAACATTGATGTGGTTTTATTTTTGTTTCTTTAAATCCTTACAACAGCCTTAGGAGGCAGGCTTTATAATTTACATTTTGTAGATGAGGAGAGGCCAAAGGGAAAATTATGCATCTGTGCAATATAAAGCTGCACAGCCAACTAAAACAGTTTATTTGTACGAGAACTATATATTAAAACTAGAGGCCCGGTGCACGAAAATTTGTGCACTTGGAGTGGGGGGTGGGGGTCCCTCAGCCCGGCCTGCCCCCTCTCGTCCAGGAGCAGCCCTCAGGGGATGTCCTGCGGGAGGCGACCAAGCTGATCAGGGGAAGGCGCCACCCCCATCACCCCGCTGCTGCTGCCACTGCCGGCCGCAGCTGCTGCAAGGCCTGAGCCTCGGGCCTCACAGCCACTGTGGCTTTGTCCAGATGGACGTCCGGATGAATGTCCAGAAGACGTCCACCCTAATTAGCATATTACCCATTTATTAGTATAGATAAGAGGTCTTTGGTGGCTGAACTAATAAAATGGCTCTGGTGTTTAAAAGGATAAATTTGGTCCAACCCCCCACTCTTTGAAAATAAGGAATTTTACTTAAGGTAAGCAATTTCATTGTTTTTTTAATCCTCACCTGAGGATATGTTATTATTGATTTTGAGAGAGAGAAACATCTATGTGAGAGAGAAACATTGATCTATTGCCTCCAGTATATGCCCCAACCAGGGGTCAAACCCACAACCGACTTATGTGCCCTGATCAGGAATCGAACCTGCAACCTTTTGGGTATGGGATGACATTCCAACCAACTGAATCACCCAGCTAGGGCAAGTAATTTAGCTTTTTTGTGGAAAGTTCCTTCAATTTCTAAGATGATTCAGAGTTCAGAATTACTGATTCAATCTTCTGACTGTCAGGAGTGTTTAAATATACATTTCCCACTCAGTAAGTCATGAATTTGCTTGATTTATCATCAGTGCACTCAGAAGTCATCCCAGTAGACTGTGAGCTGTAAGCATTTGCTTCTTTCCTTCTGGTTAATACTGACACATCTCACCTGTCCTATTTTTCTAAAATTCTAAAAATGGGATTGCTTGATGTTAAAATTGATTGTTGTGTTCCTAAAGAGAAAATATAAAACTTACTAAACAATATAGTTTCCCCTCATTTCCTCAAAAATGTTTTTGCATGAGCGGAGGAAGTAGAACTTACGGTCTAGTGGACCAGTGCTTGAACTCGGAGTCAGCTATAGGTCTTGCCAAAGCACAGGCAGTAGAGTCCCAGCTTCCAAGTTTCCGATGCTGTACTTCTGGGGCAGGGCCTGAGAACCTGCATGTATAGCACGGTCCCAAGTGAGTCTAATTTTGTCTGTGGACCACACTTTGGAAACCACTGCTTTAGGCTGAAGAAAGAATTTGACAAGAATAAGCATGAACGCTTTCAGACTCATAGCGTTAAGGGAAAGCGATGGGGTGGCATATTTAAATAATCATTCTGCTTAACCAAAAGGCTCCACTCTTTTCTAGAAACTGAATTGGGAGTATATGAGTTTCCTTTCTCTAAGGGGAAAGATAATACACAGAGGAGGATTTACTATTATGATAATGAATCTTAAACGTAGGGCCCCTTTCCAGGCTCTGGGAGGGGGCCTCGCAATAAGTTCTCATGGTTTTTGTTAAATTTGCAATAGGAAGATATTTTTGTGTTCTTTTTCTTAAAGAGGGACCCAGAAGTTGTCCAAGGTTTAGCTCCCATAAAACCTGAATCAACTCTCTGATTATTAATTAGTATAATGAACTAACATACATGAAAGGAATACAGTTTGTCACAAGAAGTTTTTGTAGGTTAAGCAGTCTCTTGGTGCCAGAAAGAAGGGTAAGTGGGGACGTGAGCCTCATCTGTGAACTTTGTGTGGAACTTACTTTAATTGAATGAGCTCAGTGGGGCATTTAGGCAGATGAAATCCAAGTTGATTTTAACTTGTCCACTAAATGATGAGCTTGCTATGTGTGCTATATTTTATTTTCTGTTTATTTGTTTTATTTATTTGTGACAAGAGCAGATTTGAAGAATCAAATGGGTTCAAGTCCTGGCTTCACCTCCTTCTGGCTTCACCTCTTATAAATAAATTCACCCATTCTCTTTGAACTGTTTTGTCTGTAAAAAGATCATGGTAATAATAATAATCGTCAAATTAATAGGACTAATGGAGTAATGAAATTATATTTATGAACAGACATTTGTTCATATTTGAAGATATAAATAAAATATTACACAAACGTTAGGAATTAGTAGATACACAACTGGTGCACTAATAGTTCATATTCATCGAATGACTGCAGGCCATTCTATGAGATCCAGAGTCAGCAAACTTTTTCTGTAAAAGGCCAGACTATAAATACTTTACATTTTGTAGGTCACTTTGTGTCATAAATAGTCAACTCTGCCAAAGATAGGCAAAAGCCACCCTACACAAGACATAAATGAATGGCTGTGCTGTGTTCCAATAAAACTTTATTTATAAAAACAAGGCCCAGCTATGCTAAACATACCACAGTTCATCCAAAATGCCACTGTCCTTCAAAACTAGGAACTTCAGTTGAGCATGAAGATGAAACAAATGCTAGCAATTATAAATGATGTTTTTATGTAAACTCAACACTAAAGGATCGAAGTGCTGGCTAATTTTATCTGCCCTGCTTTCCGTAGTCCCCTGACCTAGCTGATATCTCTTTGGGGGACGAGGGCATGTAAATGGATTATGGAAGGCAATGTGGGGAGGAGAAAGTCAAGGTTCAGTTAAGGGTCAGAACACCAGCTTGTGCCTCTTTATGCTCCTGGTGCTATAAGTGACAATAACAGGGTGAGCTCTCCGTTGAGACTCAGCCTCCTCAGCAGGCTTATAAGAATGGAGTTTTGTGACCCCAAGAAACTCAGTGGCTTCTTTTGTAATCTCTTAGTTTTATTTTTAAATCACTGATATGCTCAGGTCTGTGAACATTGAAAAACTGAAATAAACCCTAGGAGTTTTAGGAAAGCCTTCCTAAAAGACAGTTGCCTATACATCTGAAAAGGGAAGTTAATAATGAGTCGTGAATAAAGTTGTTATAAACGTTCATGTACGGGTTCTTGTGTGAACATATGTTTTCACTTCTTTGGGGTAAATACCCAGGATTGGGATTGCTGGGTTGTGTGGTAATGGTACATTTAACTTTATAAGAAACTGCCGCCCTACCCGGTTTGGCTGTGGATAGAGTGTCGGCCTGTGGACCAAAGGGTCCCGGGTTGGATTCTGGTCAAGGGCACGTGCCTGGGTTGCAGGCTCGATCCCTGGGAGGGGGAGTGCAGGAGGCAGCTGATAAATGATTCTCTCATCTTTGATGTTTCTATCTCTCTCTTCCTCTTCCTTCCTCCCTGAAATCAATAAAATATATTTTAAAAAAAGAAAGAAATTGAACTTAAAAAAAAGAAAGAAAGACACTGCCAAGCCACTTTTTGAAGTAGCTGCACTATTTTGCATTTCCACCAGCAGCACAGGAGTTCCAGTTGCTCAGCATCCTCACCAGCATTTGGTGTTGTCAAGTTTTTTTTCTTTGTCAGATTTTGTTAATGTTATTACAGGATTCTAAAATGTGTAACGTGGTAACTCATGGCAGTTTTAATCTGCATTTTCCTAACGAATAATGATATTGAGCAGCTTTTCTGGGCTTATGAAAACCATAATATCTTCTTGGGCAAAGTGTCTGTTTAAATTTGTTGCTCATTTTAAAAATTGGGTGGTTGTTGTTTTCTTATTATTGTCATTATTCATAAATGCCCAAAACTGGAGACAACATAAATATCCATCAACTGGTAGATGGGTAAACAAAATATGGTCCATCCATACAATGATATTCTCAGCAATAAAAAAGAATGAGCTACTGATATACTCAACAGTTATGCTAAGTGGAAGATGGAAGGTTCAAAAGCGATCTATACTATGATTCTATTTATATGACATTTGGGAAAAGGCAAAACTATAGGGGCAGGAACCAGACCAGTGGTGGGCCAGAGGTGAGAGAAAATACAGTTTTTTCCAAGATCTTCTCTTGGCTTCGCTCTACCAGCCCCACCCTCCTATACCCTGCCTTTGCCTTCAACCATGGATTCAGTATCATGAAGCTTGAGTTGTAAAATTAGAAATTTTAATCATGGAAGTTGCCGGTCAGCAGGCATTTCTCCTGGCCCTTTATTTTTGTTCCTGGATGGGCTGTCTTCCTCAGGCTCTCAGTGCCCCTGCATCTTCCTATAATTCTGCTTTCCAGAGAGAGCAAGCCAGGGTGTTAATTACGGAGGCAGTTGAGTAGATGCCCTTTAAGAACTGAATGCTGTGCTGGTTCTATATATTAGGATTCTGAATCATAGCAGGCAATGATTTATGCTCACCTCTCACCAGCAGTTGGGAACCTCCCACCAGCAGTTGGGAACATGAGAACTATTGGGTGAGGTGTGGGTAGGAGGGGAAGTCAACTTTCCTTATAGTATAGGGAATCCAGCGATTCGCCCGCTGTCTTTAGTCTGGTGGGAGGTTCTGTCTGCTAAATATCGCATTAAGGAAATAAGCTGTACCCCCTGCCTAGGGCTTGGAAATGTCTTCCATTTACAAAGATTTTGGTTGTACACATTTATTATAAACTAGAGACCCAGTGCACGAAATTCATGCACATTAAAAGGGAATTAATTAGAGGAAATATTTTAATATTTCTATTTGCCCTTTCTCTATAATAGAAGTGTCAGAGATGAAAGAAAATTAGTAAAATGTATATGAAAATCTCCCTCTTGTCAGAGTCTAGGGTGCGCCGCAGGACCTAGAGTCAAGTCCCCGCCCAACCACCCGCACACGCTTCGAAAACGCAGGAGACCCAGACCCGGCTGGCCCCACCCCCATTGGGTGAGACCCAGATCTGGTCAGCCCCACCCCCATCAAGCCCCTCCAGGCGGGGGGGCGCAGCCTCAGTTCCCCCGGCCTGGTGCCAGGGCAGGGGGCGCATCCTGAGGTACCCTGTCAAGCCCCATGGGGCTGGGGACGTGGCCTGAGGTCCTTCTCCCCAGCTGGGCACCATGCAGTCTCAGGTCCCTACTGTTTGGTCATGGCGTTACGGCGTCCCGGCTAATTTGCATATTATTCTATTATATAGATAGATAGCCTTTGTATTTTATAGAGCAGAACAGGAAGACTCCAGGCCATTGGGCAGGAGTTTTTTTTTCTAATTACCATGTTTCTCTATTATTAGATAGGATAGCCTTTGCGTTTTATAGAGCAGAACAGGAAGACTCCAAGCCATTGGGCAGGAGATTTTTTTTTCAAATATTTTGTTAGAACTGAGTTAAAGAGCTATTGTGATAAAACCTGGAGGTCTTTCAGAATAAAGTCATATCCCTATGTGAGTGCAAGCGAAAGCCCAGCTGTACCTGGTCAGTTTCATGGGCGGTGGGGGTTTCTTTTACAAATGCAGTTACTCCTCCAAGAGCAGCCACCATGTACACTGGTCCTTTAAAATAAGTTGGGGAATATTACCGTTGGTCCACAGCTCCCTGGCTTTTGTTGTCCAGGTTCATTGTGTGTTGTCCCAGTTCACTGTGTATCTGCGCTCAAATTATTTTTGGCTGTATATTTGTCTTTGTGTCCATTTTTTGGCTAATTTGCATCTGGGTTCTTTCCACTGAGAGTGTGTGCAGTCTCTGGACTAGAGCATCAGCACCACCTGGGATGTTTTCAGGAATGTGGGCCCCACACCTACTGAGTCAATCAGAATTTTAGCAGATCCCCAGACGATGCCCTTGCACATTGAAATTTGAAAGGCACTGATCTAGGTCAAGGTCCTGTCCTCCTGCTAATCTTTTAGGATCATGTGTGATCCTCAGAAATTCACCCCTGGTGAATTCTCCTGACGGCCATGAATGAGTGTGAGTGCATGCCACTTTGCTACAAGTGAACTTAATTTATTTAATGAAATAATTTATTTTATTTATTATTATTATATGTATTAATAAATACAAATTTCTTTCTTTTTAGAAAGAGTAGAAGGGAAAGAGGGATGGGGAGAGAGAGAGTGAGAAACATTGATACGAGTGAAACACATTGATTAGTTGCCTCCTGCACATGCCTCAACTGAGGCCAGGGAATGAACCTGCAAATCAGGGACATGCCCTTGACTGGGAATCAAACCTGCCACCCTTTCATTGTGAGGCCGATGCTCTGACCACTGAGCCACGCCGGCCAGGACTATACGAATTTATTTATTTAGCTGAACTGGTCCATAAAGATACAGGCCCAAATGAAGTGTGGTTGAGTTTCAGAGTCTAGTGGAGGACACAAAAAGACATACAGCATCATATTGTCCAGTGTCTTTATCTGTGTCATTTGACTTCCTTCACCTACACAGAGGACTTCTAAGTGTATAGTCAGTCCAGGGGTCACCTGCCTCTGAATCCTTTGGGTCACAAGGGGTGGTGCTGATGCAGAAAGAGCAGGGGGTTACTCCAAACCTACTGGTTGAGTTATACTCTGGGGGCGAGGCCCTGGCGTCTTTTCTGTAAGGATTATTGTGCACATTCTATTGTGAGAACCACTGATCTGGGTGCTGCTTTGATATCCTCAGTGGTTATGTGGTCATACAAAGGGATGTTTAAATACAATCTCAGATAGTTAAGGCATCTATCAGGGATTTTATTATCCTAAAGTCAGGGAGAGTTTCAGGTGGCCTCTGAGTTCAAAGCTGCTTTTACTTTTGGGTGAGACACTATAAGGATATTTGTGGTGCTACCTAAGGCTAGTTCAACTCATATTTATATATATGTCTGGTAGCATGTTTTCTAGGAGCAAATTAAAACGCTTTGTTCTATAATGAGTTAACAGTGTGAACATTGCTATTACAATCCCGTGACTTTCTTGTTTAGTGTTTATACTCATCTAATCAAACAAATTGAAATTGGATTATGGCTTTTACACATGATAGCAGTTATTATCCAGTTTAAATGCAGGTTTGAAGGAAATAAAATTGATTTTTTTTTTCTGTGCTACTTGGGGACATCACAGGTTATTGGTATGCTGGTTGAATTTTTAATTAGGTTTGTATGGAGGAAAGTAAGATTAGTGGTTGTTTTTTTATTTTCTTAATGAATTATGTAAATAAACTGTAATATTTTATTCTAATTAGGGAGTGAGATGATTTTTTAAAGTTGGATGATCTACTTCCATATTTTTATTTAAAGCATGTCAGGCTTTTAAAGTGGATAATAATTATAAGGAACAATTTTATTTTTAGAAAGAGGAGAAGAAAATAATAGAGCAGAATACCATTATAACACTCAGTTACTACAGTAACGGCTACCTTATTTTTTAGGGAATGAGCGGTAATATGTACCAGAATTCACAGATAACTGAACCTATTTTTTTATAAACCAAACCTTTTTTAAAAAAATGCCTTCATTCTGCAAACACCTTTTGTGTACTTGCTCTGTGTACATGCCTGATGCTAGGATTCAGAGTTCATCTAACAAAGGGCCTTCACAAAGACAGATGTTTCAGTACTGCTGACAGCCATGAACACAGAGAGATGGGCCAGAGGCTACAGAGCCAAAAATGACGAGCCCTGGGGAGTAGGGAAAGGCTTCACGGAAGAGGTGACATTTGATCTGGACCCTGACTCAGAAGTAGGAGTTTGCAAAGTGAAATTTATTCCTGAAGTGATAAAGGCAGTACATGCAGATTGCATGCATGCTCATTTAAAAAGTATCTGTAGAAAAAATTTAATTTATCACATTTGTTCATTATGAAATATATTAAGCACTTCCTGTGGGTCAGGAAATGTGCTTCCTGATGAAGATATACTGGGGAAAAGTCCACAAGACCACTCAGGTTCTACAGGTTACTGGAAGGACTCACAGAACTCACTGCAAGCTATTTTACTCAGTTATGGTTTATTACAGCCAAAGTATAGGCATTAAAATGAGCCAAGGGAAGAGCTACATAGAGTAGAGTCCAGAAAAGTTCCAAACACAGAGTTGCCCTCTCCCCGTGGAGTCATGGACCGTGTAACTCCCCCAGTATTGATGTGTAACAATATGCATGGAGTATTGCCAACCAGGGAAGCTCATCTGAGCCTTGGTGTCCAGAATTTTAATTAAGGCTCCATCACGAAGGTATGGTTGACTGTCCACATGGCTGATCTCAGTCTCCAGCTCTTCCAGAGGCAAAACTGATGCCAGATGACCCAAAGCTCCTGCCCTAAATCACATTGTTAGACTATCTAGTGTGACCTAAGACCTCCAGCTAAACAAAAACACTTGTATCAGGTATGATATTCCCTGGTCTTAGAGATCACCTCCCAGAAGCTGAGGGCAAAGGCCAGACCTCTCTCTGGTCAAGGTTGAATTTCTTATTGTATAGAAACTATTGTAAGCTTATAAAACCATAAAGTGAAAGGAGATAAGACCTGTGAAGGAAAAGTCTGGGATGCTCAGGGATGGGGGTGGGATGGGCGGTGCTGCCAGTTAGGATGATTTTCTCAAAGAAATGGACTGAGATCTAAAGGATTAGCGGGATTGGCCAGGTGAGCAGTGCTGTGAAGAGCATTTCAGGAGGAGGGAATGAGTGGTGGAAAGGCTCTGAGGTGGGAAGTAGCTGGACATGTTCCAGAACCTGGAGAAGAGGAGGGAATGTGGTTGCAATATTGACTAGAGAGAAAATAGGGACCAGATCCCAGGTGGCCTCAGAGCCCCTGAAAGTGATTATGGACTGTGTCTCCAGTCCCTGAGAAGCCTCTATGGAATTTAAAGCAGGCACATGGTTGCTCAGATTTGTGATTTGTTTTTGTTTGTTTGTTTAGATATATTTTTACTGATTTCAGAGAGGAAGGAAGAGGGAGAGACAGAAACATCAATGATGACAGAGAAGCATTGATCAGCTGCCTCCTGCATGCTCCTCCCTCCCCACTGGGGAATCGAGCCCACAACCAGGCATTTGCCCTTGACCGGAATCGAACCCAGGACCCTTCAGTCCACAGGCTGACTCTATCCACTGAGCCAAACCAGCTAGGGCTGTTATTTTTTTTTTTAAGGGACACATGTGTGAGTGTGAGACCAGCCACTCTGGAACAAGAGTGGGAGCACGTGGCTGTTAGAAGATCGCTGCAGCCATCGAGAGCACAGCAGCTAGAACTAGGAGGCAGTGGAGCTGGGAGGGGGACACTTTTGAGAGAGCAATCAGAGGTAGAGCTGGTGGGACTTGTCAAGCAGGACTGCCTGCCTGCAGACCCTCAGCTGTCACATTGTGCCGTCACCTGTGGGCGCCTGGCAGCCCCATCTGATTTGTCCCTTCTACTCTCCTGCAGGCGGAGAATCAGACAACCAAACTGACTAGTATTATGTGGCAGGCAGGAAGGGAAGCCTCTGAAGGTGCCAGGTGCAGTGGGGAAATCCGTTCCTGCCTCCAGACTTGGCGATGTCTGTTCTGACTGCTAAACCCCAAGCCTCAAACCTACCACCCCCACTTCCAGTTTGGGCTGCGTTCCAGACAGTTGTGGTTGCCGAAGCAGTTTACTGTAAACATCTCTTCTAAACAGCTGCAGCATTACTGGTCATAGATTCACGAATTAAATCATGCCCCCTTTGAAAGACAACCACTAACCAAAAGAGCCCATAAAATTGTCAACACGGAGCTTATTAAGTGTTGAACAAACGAGCAGATGTCTGATTAGACACGAACATTAAAAACATGAACATTGAAAAGAGTTTCCAGTACACCTTTGATGCATTTTACTAAATAACCCAGACAAGGCCTCCTAGTTCCATACACCCTTGATTTTCCATGTATGTTTTATATTTTTTGTTTGTTTCCCTGAAAAAAGAGTGTATTGAGCTTTGAATATGACAGAAAACTTGGCTGATGTCCCCTGCCTACTCCACTTTGTTAATTGCTCAATCAAATAGCTTATTCTTGCCCAGAAACAATTAGAAAGAGGAAGTGCTTTCAGTACACACACAGAACATAGTCAAAGACCTTGGATTTGCCTTTCAAAGTCTATTTTGGCCAATGGCTGGCCAGCACTTTTGCCTTAAAATGCTTTCACTTAGCCGACTGGACACTTTCCTGCTTCCATATGTGAGTTCTCAGCTGGCGATGACAGTGTTGGGATGCCAGTGTCACCCTGGCTTCGGGGCAGCAGTAAACAAAAGGTGCCTTAAGAGAGGTGGCGATCAGAAAGGTGTGCAGGGGTGACCTACTGTTAAGGGCTCCGTGGAAATTGGCAGGGAATCTGGGAGAAGTACCTTTCGGCTCAGTTCAAAACTGGTTCTCTGATGGATCAAACCACAGTTTGCTTCTGCTTCTCGGTGGCATCACAGGGGCTTTCAGGCTGTGGGTTGCCTACCGCCCCTGCCCTGTCCCCCCACCTCCACCCCGCAGGGATCAGGCTGGGTCCTATTACAAAACAAAACCCAGGCCCGGGATGGGAGCTTTCTGAAGAGGTTCGGTGGGGTTAGAATGAACTTCCCCAGTCCTGGAGCGCAGAAGGGGGAGTGTTTATTATAGAACGGGGGTATGTTGCTGGTGTGGGTAGTTCCACCCCTCTCTCAGATTGCCCCTGGCCCAGCCCCTGGCATCTGTCAGTACCTGGCGGGGCACCTGGCGAGGCACCTGGCGAGGCACCTGGAGGGGCGGGGCGGGGCG
>NW_005369827.1:1843085-1848876 GCF_000412655.1 Myotis brandtii | reverse complement strand
GGGACAAAGGCTGCCCCTTGGTTGCCCGGAGTCGGCGCTTAGGGAGGCGCCCGGTCCGGGTGGCCTGGGGGTGAGGAGGGGTCTTCCGCCTCCCTGGAAGAGGGGTGAGGGTTGCGTGAGATGGGGGCGGGGAGGAGTCTTTCGATCCCAATTTCCCCGCGCGGCTGGGAGCCGTTCCGAGCGTCTGCGCTGGCGTGTCCGCTGCGGCCAGTGTTGGAGGATTGGGTGAATGAGTGCATTTATCCCACGCGCCCTCCGGGGAATCGCACGCGTGCCTTCTTGTCTATTAGGAGTGAGAAATTATCCCAGGGTCGGGGTAATCCAATTTTTGGATTAAAAGCAATATGCTTTGGTGTGGAAAGACTACATGTTCAAATAATTTTTTATTACATGATTTAGAATAGTGGTGTGACTTCCATGGGAGAATATGTCTCAAATACCCAACATGTAGAAAAGAAGCCAACTTACCATGTGCTTGCTGTTGGCAATGAAAGGGGAGTCTTTTTTAAAAAAAACGAAGAACGTCATTTAAATATTGCACACAACACTTTATTGGATTCTCGGGGAATATGAGGCTTTCCTATCTGATAACTGCTTCCTGTACCCATATTGTAACCAGGCATGTCCATGGCTTCCCTAATTAATGTGTTGACTGTGAATCTTCATTATTGCCCTGGGCGGGAGGGAGAAGGCAGAGGAGGAGGCAATCTATTAGTCTTTTTTTTTTCTTTTTTTTAAACTGTAGCCTGGCTTTGACTTGTTTCATGAAAGGTGGGTTCTGACTGCCTTCTTTGTTGTTCTCTTTGTGGTTTTCTTAGACCAGAGGTCGGCAAACTCATTAGTCAACAGAGCCAAATATCAACAGTACAACGATTGAAATTTCTTTTGAGAGCCAAATTTTTTAAACTTAAACTATATAGGTAGGTACATTGTTATTAACTTAATTAGGGTATTTCTCAGGCTTAGGAAGAGCCACACTCAAGGGGCCAAAGAGCCGCATATGGCTCGCAAGCCGAAGTTTGCCGACCATGGTCTTAGACCTTTGAGTAGTCGGTCTCATCTCCAGGCTTGCTCTGACACAAAAGCAGTTTATAAGTTTTCTCCCTAAAGTTCAGCTCTTTGCTGCTGCCTTTTAGTTGCCATTTGCTTTGTAAAAGGAGTTTTCAGGTGTCCCAAGGCCTTTCCCACAAAGTTAGAAGCATAACATACTGTGAGGAAAACAGTCCCAAATCTGTATTTGTTGGTTCTGTCTATAATTTTTTAATTATACACTGTGGCTGTGTTGTCCAAAATGAAACGTCAATAAAAGGCTGAATGGGGGGAAGACTTTCCACAAAGCATCAGCCGTTCTTGTTGAAGAAAGGGTGGTTGTCATTCTTGGCTCGGTGAGCGAGGCTCAGAGTGAAGGCATGGGCGATGATCTGGTTTGGTCAGGAACCCCACTTTCCTGACGGCAGGTATATTTATGAGCCCTTTTGTCATTCTAGCAGGTCATAGCTTTTGAGCAATGGGAATAATTTATTTAACAAGTATTTATTAAACACCTACTATGCGACGGGCATTGGTAATAATGATTAAATGGTAAATGCAACAGGTCCCTTTCTGCTTTCTTGGCGCTCACACTGTGCTGGCATAGGGCCCATCGCGGGTCCTCTGAAATGTGTGGATGACAGTAAGGAGTGGAGAGAATGTTGCTGCTGGCTGTTGCCCTGGAGATCAGCTGAGCCCAGAGCTGCAAGTGCAAACAGGTGTGCTGAGGACCCCTCCACTCCAAGGGGGGCGGTGTTAATCAGATGAGTGGTCCTTGTGCACTGGGATTGTCTTCTTGAAACTGCTAGCCTTGATCAGGGATACCCCTCTAAAGAGTCTGGGACTGCCAGGAGGGCCAGAAGCTGAGTTCTAAAAGAGTTTGAACGTGGCATTGTATATTTGGATGTGATAATTCCAGTCTGGTTAGAAACTGTCAGTCATGCAGTCTCCTAGTCTCACCTCAATAACCTTCATCTTCAGCAGCTGCTTGGGGAGATGAATTTCATTCTGAAGCACTGACTGAGCAAAGCTTTACATCTGTCTACAGTCTGCCAGGTGTGAAGAGGTGACTCCTAGGTTTAGAGACCTGGAATACAAGTGGGAAAACCCAATTTATTCCCTCCCACACTTTTCTACAAATCCCTAGGGTCACATGAAAACATACTAACTAGTAGTGTAACTTGTTTTGTTTTTTCCTAAGTGCATATTTTAAACACTTATGAATATAACATTTTTGAGAAATTCTTAGACCTTTTTAGACTTCTCTGGTCCTAACATACTACCTGGCATAGGATGTTCTCCATAAATAACTGAATTGTTGAATGGGCAGATGAATGGCTATAGATAAAATATTTTATTTTCTATTTATAGGGTTTAACTGTGACCATTACATGTACTTGATAGTTATAGTCTATAGATTAATTTGCTGTTCAGCAGATATGGAACATCTGTATGTCAGGTATCTTGTGAGGGAATGAGACAGGCAAGATTCAAAGAGTCAGGAGATAAGCCAAAAAAAAACAATTCAGAAGCAAGATGATATAGATTAGGATACATGCCATGTAGACAATCAACAGCACAATGCAACCAAAAGTAGCTCAATGGGTATAGGGTCCACCAACAGGCAACCTCTCCTAGGAGGGGACATTTGAGCTGAGCTTGAAGGTTGAGAAGAAGCCAGGCATGGGGGAGCAAGTAGGAAGGTCTGAGGAAGAGGAGCACTTAGCATGTTCAAGGATCTGCTCCTAGGAGGGGACATTTGAGCTGAGCTTGAAGGTTGAAAAGAAGCCAGGCATGTGGGGAGCAAGTAGGAAGGTCTGAGGAAGAGGATCTGAAAGGAGGCCAGTGGCTGAGCAGGAGGAAGGAGGCCAGTGGTATGCTCTGGGATGGGAGAGGTAGGTGGGGACAAGATCCTACTTTTTGTCTGTGGTTCAAGGTTTGGGTTTTCTTGTTGATGCCATGAGAAGCCTTTGGAGGGTGGTAACCGGGGCAGTGTCACGATCTGATTTATTTCATTAAAAAGATCTCAGTGAATGCTGTTAAGGGGAATGGATGTCAGGGGCAGAGGTGGAAGCGGGGGGACCGGTTAGCAAGTCCTGGTCCAGGGAAGATCAAAGTCATGGCAGAGGGGATGAAGAGGAGCAAGTGTGGAGATTGAACTGGCAGGATTGGGTGTAGAAGATGCAGGAAGTGGAGTAAATTAGGACCATCCCTGGAATTTTAGATCTATTGTTTAACTGGCAGGATTGGGTGTAGAAGATGCAGGAAGTGGAATAAATTGGGACCATCCCTGGAATAGATTTATTGTTCATCTCTGTTAGAAATGCATATTAATAGGAATAATGACTGTATAAGGACAAATACTCAATGGAACAGCTCACTTTCAGTTGTATCAAGACCTTGACTTAATTTTGTTTTATTCTCCACTGTGGATGAGTGGACATAGCCAGTGGATGCTGTGCATTTGGCCATTTTTCTAAGACATTTTCACCCTGGACTATCGTTCTCACCTGATTATTAGACCTTTGAGCATTTTCTTTGTTCTGTCATAAAACTAAAGGATCAGAGTAAGAAAGAAGATAGGTTTAAGCTTTAATCCATACAAAATAAACTCTACTTTTGCTCCTAGTTTTTAAGAAACCATTGACAATTGCATTTGAAGTTATTTCACATGCAACATCCTACGTGGTTCCAATAACCAATACTCTGTCATCAATAAAACTTGTTCCATTTGTATTTAAAATCAGAAGAAGTAGCCCTGGCTGGTGTGGCTTAGTTGATTGAGCATCATCCCATGCACCAAAAAGTTGCCTGTTCAATTCCCAGTCAGGACACATACCCAGGTTGTGGCTCAATCCCCAGTAGGGGGCGATTGATGTTTCCCTCTCACATCAATGGTTCTCTCTCCCTCTCCCTTCCTCTCTCTCTAAAATCAATAGAAACATTTTTTTTTTTTAATCAGCAAGAGCAAAGTTTCTTAGTAACTTTGCTGGAAATGCACTGAGCACTTTGTGAGCTAAAAAGGCCATTTCCTTGTATCTTAAAGTAGAGAAATGAAGTATTTGGGTTCTGATAGGATATTTTGTGCCATCCTTCTGTCTTCATATTTGTGCACTTGAATGGTTACAAAGGTCAGGGAACTTTGGTTCTCCTTACGCAGAGGAGAAGGGGCAGAAGTGACTGGGGCTGCCAGCCCTCCTGATCCGAAAGCCTAGACTGGTTACCCTAGATACATGTGAGTTTTTCTGGGGATGAATAAATTATGACAGTTAAAATAATTATGGTAGAGGAAAAGCAGCTGAGAGCACCGTTGACAATTGGGGCCGATTTGGCCTGATTCTGTCATGTCAAAGCATGCATCTGTTTGCCAGGTTACATGAAAATGCTGTTTTCAAGTAGTCCAGTGTGTTTTGTTTATTTTTTCCCCCTGGCCCCCTTAAGCATTCTAAGAAGAGTCACGGCCTGTTAGTGACCTTCGTGAAATAAATGAACTGGGGCAGAGCTCTGTATGAATTAGGGTTCTCCTGTTGGATGTCCATGTAAACTTTCAGTTGAGTGGAAGGTTTCTTGGGTTCTAAAGAAGATACAAGTTGGAAGGGACCTCTTATTCCTGCATCTGGGTGGAAGAGCTTCCAGCTGGCCCCGGAGCTTGTCCCCTGTAACAAGGATTATTCCAGCCACTCAGCTAGTTGCACGGGTGTAATGCAACTTGTCTTAATGCTCTGCGTTACCATCTTGAAATCCTTAATAATTTTTCCACATGGGGCCTTGCATTTTCATTACTGGTCCTAATCTCAGTTTTTGTCCACATTGTATGTTGCACGCCTGAGTCAGGTTGTCATCTAAGCAGGGTTCTCCAGTTTTTCTGGAAAAACCCAGATTTTAAATATTTGGGGCTTTGGGGCTGAATGGTCTCTGTTGCAACTACTCAACTCTGTCGTTGTAGCACAAAAGCAGCCACGGAAAATAGTGGGTGGATGGGTGTGGCTGTGTTTCAGTGACACCGTGTTCATAAAAACAAGCAGGGGATAGATGGTTTGTGATCCAGGTACCATCTTTTGCAACCCCTGATTTAAAGGACTTGAATGGAACCCACAGTGACAACTGATATAGGGGCCTTGTCCTTTGGAAGTAAGAAGTCTCGTCACCTGTTGGCCAGCCTTGTGGTGTTCTGAAAACCAGACTTGAGAATTCCTGGAGAAAGTGGGGCTGTGATAAACCACTATTCAATAAACCATCATTCAAACATCCCAAGCCCACACTTGAGCTCCTTCAAGATGGTATGTTTGTTTGCCCAATACTAACAAATATGGACAATGAAAGGGAGGTAAACTCAGTAAAAATAGGATGCTACCGTCATGGAATTGTGGTTTGTTTGTTTTTTTTAGTATTATCATATTTGATAGAAAAGAAAAAAGATGCTGAAACAAGACGAGCTGCATATAAAATGTAACTTTATTGCCCAGCCTGTGTCGCTCAGTGGTTGAGCGTTGGCCCATGAACCAGGAGTTCTCAGTTCAATTCCCTGTCAAGGCACATGACCAGGTTGCAGGCTCAATGCCCAGTAGGGGATGTGCAGGTGGCAGCTGATGGATGTTTCTCTCTCATTGATATTTCTCTCTCTCTATCCCTCTCCCTTCCTCTCTCTAAAAATCAATTAATATATATTTTTAAAGTAACCTTTCTGAATAAGAAAGGTGTATTCTTTCAGCCTGTATCAGGAAGCTAACTCCTGCTAAGGTAGTTCAGTGCTGGGCTGGGA
>NW_005369827.1:1825637-1843069 GCF_000412655.1 Myotis brandtii | reverse complement strand
AGGGGGTCCTCTTGTGCAGCTCTCCCAACTTCTCTGCCTCAGCCTGCATGGGAATGCATTGTCTGGGTTCTTTTCCCTAAATGATACACAAAGGTTTATTTCTCTTTGGGTACAATTATTAAGAAAATTATCTAGGGAGTCAGTAAATCTTGATAGAAATCAGTATACAGGGGGAATTTATATATTGATTTCCTTAGAAGCAGAGCGCCGTTTTTCATTTAGACAGATGTTCTGAAGAAGGAATCTAGTTAGGGGCTCTGGAAACAAGATGGTTGTTCCTGCTGGAGATGATCAGAGTATAGATTTGCTTGGCTTTCAAATAGTCACAAGAGATTAATCTTTTCAGAACTCGCCTCCTGCCCATTCAGATGAAATATATGTTTTATTAACATTGTTTCAGATGACATGAAAATGGAATATGAGCTAACGTCATTTTTAAAGTGATGTCTGTGATAAATAGTAACGGGAGAAAAAAGTCCAGCCAACTCCCTTTTATTCACGGCATCGTTCCCTTAGGTTCTTACCAACCTGATCAGGTATAAGGAGGAAAGTCCTTCATTTACCCTTTTTAGTTATTTATTCAGTCGTTCAAAAATACCTATTGACTACCTACTATGCGCCAGGTAGTGGTGATTAAACAACACCATGGGGATCATCAACCAATGGTCATTGGCACCAATTCAGTGCCAAACAGAAATCCCCAATTTGGGGTGCAGTGAAGAAGGAAACTTTATTCAGTGCAAAACAGCTCAGTTATGCTACAGCATAGCTGTGAGGCCAGCCCCAGGGCTAGACTGCTTTGGCCTGGGTGAGACATCTTCGGTGTTTCAGCTCAGCCAGGACAACACAGTCTTCAGTCTCCCATGGGGAAAGTGAACTCCCCAAGCCAGAGGGGAGCTGGCCTATATAAGCACAAGTCCCTGCCCCTTGTCCAGGGGTGGGCAAACTTTTTGACTAGAGGGCCACAATGGGTTCTTAAACTGGACCGGAGGGCCGGAACAAAAGCATGGATGGAGTGTTTGTGTGAACTAATATAAATTCAAAGTAAACATCATTACATAAAAGGGTACGGTCTTTTTTTTTTTTTTAGTTTTATTCATTTCAAACGGGCCGGATCCGGCCCACGGCTGCTAGTCATACAAATGAGTACTCCAAATCCTCACAGTTTGATTGACCCAAAAGGCACTTTCCTGATTGGTCAGAATGGAGATGCTCTGATTGGTTGGTGCTGCACAGCTCCAATTGAATGGGAAAAGCCTCAGTACTATTGGTTGAAATAGGACTCCAGGAACTTCTCTATAAGGGCTGACTCCGATGGCAGGCTGTTCAGGGCAGGCTTTTCCTGAAGTACAGTTTGTGTGAGAGGCCCCTGTGTAGAAATGGCTGCTAGGCTTTGTGTTTTTTGTTTTCTTTTAATTTGAGTGCAGTTAACCACCACAAGCCCTTCTTAGTAGGTGTCTTCTTTATTGAGGTTCATAGGGAGAAGGAAGGAAGGACAGACAATAAACCAACAAGCAGGGTAGCTTTAGATGGCTGTGAGTGTCGGCAGTGACTGGGTGGTCCAGGAGGTGGGGGGGGGAGGAGTCCTCCATGGAAGACATGAGGAAGTGTTATCCAGGCAGCAGGAACAGAGAGCACGATGGCTCTAGGGCAGAGACAGGCCTGTGTACCAGTTGGAGAACAGAAGGATCCAGGTGTGGCTGGAGCCCAGCGGGCATCGGAGAAGCAGGAAGTGAAGTTAGAGAGATGGATGGGGAGTTTGAGCTGGATCATAATCAGGGGAGCAACAGGGTAAGAGGCTGCTGTGCAAAGGATGAAACCCTCAGTCTTTGCCCCAGTTATTCAGACCAAACATAGCACTTGATTTTTGTCACCAGGTCCAGCAGTGATGGAACCAAAAATCCAGTCAGGAGAGAGACACAAGCAGAGGCCACCTCTCCTCATCCAAAGGTGGGGTTCTGAGGAGCCCATTAATTGAGAGGGGGGCGGGCTTGGGTGCCAGGTGCCCCAAAGACAAAGGAGAGGAGACTGGCCGGGCAGATCTGTGTTCCACTTATGGATCCACCACTTTCTAGCAGTGGTGGTTCGAGCAAGTTAATTTCAATTCCCTGGATTTTCGATTCCTTGTTTATAGAATGAGCATCATGAAATGCTTCCTCTGCAGGGTCCTTGTGTGGCGTGGCCATATAATGTACACTCAAGACAGCCTGGCTGGTAGCAATCAGTCATCCTAGTGTTGATGTCTCTTTTTGTTTAGGTTTGTTGAGTTTGCAGAGTGTCAGTGTTATCAAAATCAAAGGGGTTGGTGCTTGGGGTGTTCTACTAAAAAACTAGACGTGGTTGTGTGATTGTTAGGTAGTTTTATTTACTTGCAACAAGTAAAGGAGACAGGGGACTCGTGTCCACAGTCCTTTCTCCCCCTGGAGGGAGGCTTAGCCATTGCTTATGTACACGGTTTGGTTAATTGCATGTTGATTTCTTCTTTGCAGCTGGCTGCACTTATCCATTTGCAGTTCTGGTTGCAGTTCAGGTCAAGCTCATCCACTTGCAGCTGCCCCTGCAAAAATATGGTACTACATTTTCACATTGAGCAATAATAGCGTTTAGTAAGAACCGCCCAGACCTTGAGACCCTTGTCCTATCAAACATCCTCTATAATAAAGGGCCAATATGCAAATTGTCCCCACGGGCAGGAGTTCAACCAACCCGGAGTTAGGTGTGCACTGACCATCAGGGGGCGGCGTAGAACATGGTGGGGGTCGGCGGCATTGGCAGCGGGTGGCAGTGGAGGTGCTGCTGGCCCCAATGGACCCCAACGAGAGCGGGAAGGTGGCAGGATGGTGAAGCAGATGAGCAGGCAGTGCCAGGCCAAGGCAGGTGCGAGCAGGGCCCTATCACCCCGCTGGTGGCCCCACAGCTCAGCCCTGGTCACCAGCCTGGCCGAGGGACCCTACCCATGCATGAATTTCGTGCACTGGGCCTCTGGTCAGTAATAATGTTATCTGGATGGACATTTACAGAATTTAAATGAAGGCCAAGTGCCTTGGCTTTTTGTGTCATCTACATTAGTGTGCCTTCTGTCTGCACAAAGAAATGGGATTGGCCATATCATGATAGCCCTAAATCCTCTTAAAAATTTAGGAAAATTTAGGAACTGGTTTAAGAATGTGCATTGCCCACAGAAAGCCCTCCACTGTGGCTGGGTACAGGGAGTTGAAGATAATTCATCCTCAGGCTCACCGTGGTTTTAACCAGGAGTCTTGTTTGTACCTTGCCCGTGGTCTTTGCCCTCGTGGCACTTCGTGCATGGAATCCACAATCCACGTTCCCCGAGTGAAGAGCTGTCATTTTCCCTCTCTGTATCAAAGCCTGTAAATATTCACACCTTGTCAGAGAGGAGCCTCCTTGGTATCAAGTAGTGTTTGCTTTTGTTTTACCATCTCAACTTTCAGGAAGGAATCCAGCCCATGGTTTTATAATTTAGGTATAATTTACATAGTTTTATCTTTTGATTATGCCCTAAATTTTATACCATGAAATTGTAACATCCTGTGAGTTATTTCTCACTTGAGAACTAAATGTAAGTCATGCTTGTATTCTTTTGCTCAGATATTCAGATAAGTGAGATTGCTTTGTTTTTTAACTGTAATACAAAACAGATGAGAGCAGACACTTGTTCATTTGTGCTCTCTTGAAAGATGGATTTTTAAAAAATATTCACTTCCTGTTGCCTCTCAAATATGTTTTTTTTTTCCCCCTCATTAGTAAGCTGACTGGTAACTATTGTGTCTTCTCTCCAGTGGCATGAGAAAGCCCTTTGTTTAGAAGGATGTGCCTTGCATTTCAATAACCTTGCACCACTTCAGTTCCTCAGCTTCACAACCAGTCCCGTTGAAGCTGTAATTCCTCTTCCAGGTACAGGCTGTACCGTGCTGGGGCTGAGCAGGGAGGTGGGAAGAAAGGGGCACACTTGGTCAGAGATGGTGTTTTTTGCTGCAGCCACGGGGTCCTGGGAGGGACAGAACCTTTTCCCTGAGCTGAATTTTCTTGTAACTCACCACACACCAGATGGCAAATTTGCATAAAAGCCGCATTCAGTTCAGGTCAGAGGACTTTGTCCTGCAGGGGGTGGATACTAAAGGGGTCTGTGAGCGAGTTTCAGGGATTATTGAACCTCGGCCCCACCCACCTAAGAGTGGGCATGAAACTGTGGGTCAGCGCACATTTCTTTCTGGAGCATTTTTTTATCAGATTCCAAAAGGTTCCAGGATCCAAAACAGGTTAGGAAGGAACCTTCCTGTAGGCATACCTCCCTCTTCACCCCCTAGTTGGTTACCACACGGGTTAGCACGCACATCAGGTGCACATTGCACACCGTCAGGCTGTGCGAGCCTCATGCAGATTAAAGAGTAATCCTCACAGCACTCTTAGGAGTGGAGTACCAGTGTTATTCCCATTTTACAGATGAGGACACTGAGGAACACAGAGGCTAAGGGCCTCGACCAAGGGCGAATAGCTAATCAATGTCAGGGACAAAAGACACAAACATTTGAAGCTGGGGGGCTAGGAGGGCGGGAATGAACAGGTTCGGGTTCAGCAGTTGGCTTGGGAGTTTTCATGACAATTTTATAGTTTTAACTTCGATGTCACATGGAGGATGCTGGCCTGTGCTGGTACTCTAAGACCCCCGGTGATGAAAGACAAGCATCCAAAAGTAGCCCGAAGCAGAGAGTTCTGGGAAAATGGAGGGAGAAGTACACTGGCGGGTCTGCTTTCCGGGCTCAGTGTGGAAGGTAGACGGTTGTGTGGTTGTGTGCTGCATGAGAAGTAGGTGGCCGTGCCGGGGGTTAGGAAATGTCTTCCAAAAAGCCAGCACAGACGTCGTCATTCTGGTGTGCTATTTATTTGGAGGAATTTCCTACTCATTTGGATGCCCAGTTACACATGCCAAGTAGTTCTGTTATGTCAGGCTTATTTTAATGAAAACAATGCCAATTACTCCCACATTCATTTTCCCAAGAAACAGCCACTGAGAGCATGCTGATCAGGCAGCCCTGGCTGTGCGGCTGGTGTGGAATTAATTCTGGGGTTTAATTCTTCCCACTGGTATCTCGTACAGTGAGAAGGGAGTGAGCTTGCGCCTGGCTAAATATAGCCTTCTCCACTCTCAGGATGTGTGTCTCGGGCAGAAGCCCGGCTTGGGGCTGATGTTTTATCCCCAGCAAATTTATAAGGTGTCACATCGGTTGGAGCCGCTGCCACTGTGACTCTCCTGCTTTTTTTTAAAGGACATTTCAGAGATCATTGTAAAGTCCCTGTTTATGGCTGGTTTTCACTTCAGCACTTAACTCAAGCAGTGTCTATCACCCCCAACACAATTAGCCTTGTTAAAAGTTTGTAGTGTCGTTTTTTTCCACGTTCAGCCCTAATGGGAAAAACACAGCGGCTACATATCAATGTATTTCCTTAAGTGAATGCTAGTAATGGGTCTGATTTAAATAACCGAGGCTCCAATAATAATTATACGCAAAGAAGCATGTTGTATTCTTAGGTCTCTAGATTTAAGGTTATCGAGCAGTGTTTTTTGCCATTCACTGGGCATAAGCTTTTTATGCAGAGGAAAAAAGTTAAGAACAGTTGGGTACATGTCAAAATCTAGTCAAGGAAATGCTACCTGCGCATTCTTTGTAGTGAGAGTCAAGCAGTTCACAGGTCTGTTTCTGATAAAAATCTGAGCACTGTGTTCCTTGACCATCTCATCGGAGATGAGAAACCCAGGAGGGTGAGCTTCTCATGTCTACTCAACATTAGATTCGAATACAGGTCTTTGGATCCTTTGCTGATGATCTGATTGCCTCCAAAGACTAACTTTGGTAGTGGGTCCAAGGCAGAGCAGAGGGACATGAGCGGGAGGTGACTTCCCCGCATCCCATGGTTGGTGGTACCCAGCAAATCCAAGAAGCGGGCGACAAATCCCTCCTCCAGCTCACAGTCTGGGTGCTGTGTTGTTCTAGACTTATTACTGTGCATGTATCAGAACACACACTCGAACTTGGTTGCTTTTCATATGAGACCGGATATCTGTGACGTCGATTGTTTGCTGTGCCGCGCCAGCACGGCCATGGGTGAACCTGAGAGGGGGCGGTGAAGGATTGAGAAAAGACAGACAAGAGAATGAAAGCTGGGTCTGAGTGGGACGCTGCCCTCTCTGATGGAGATTCAGCACCACGGACTACAAACTGTGTCTTTATTTTATAGCCAGATTCCACGAGGCAAAGTAAGGGCGTGGTCAAGATGTTTACAACATTCTCATGGGTTTCGATCCTACTCAATTACATGCACCTGAACTCTATCAAGCCCACATCACTCAGGCACGTGGGGTCACATGTTCGGACCATAGGTTCAAGCTTACAACTATAGCTGTTGCCTATAATTGGGCTGGGAGGGCTCTGCCCTCCAAGCTGGGACTTGCACGTGGCAATGAGAGGACTGTGGCCTCTCATTAGTCCGAGGCTTGAACCTGTCCAAACTCTGTAGCCACTCTCCACAGTTTGCCTGTTTGGTTTCTCCTCTTAGTGCGCAGTGGTGTTACCCTGTCAGGATGTGCAGCTCTGCCCTTCCACGTAATGACTGTGGCTCCCTGTCCGGTGAGCTTGCATTTCACATCACGCGTTTAGCTTTCACATCTGCAGGGTCCCGCTCGCTGCTCCGTGACCCTGGCCACAGGGCACCTGAAAAGGCGGGTTTCTTCCTTGTCTCCATGTGACCGGCGCCCCCGCCTCTGCTGTCCAGTTGCTCTATGTTTAATGCACACATGTGACCGACGTGGGGCTCCGTTCTCTCACGCTTTCAGTGGCTGTGACAAGAGCAGAAGGGGATGGTGAGCACTCAGTCAGGAGTTTAAGTGGCTCAGGGCGGCTCTGGGGATGGAACTTGAAGTGCTTGGCCGCAGACCTCCAATTGCTCTCGGCATTTCTCTGCTTCCCTGGCTCATCTTTGAGTCCTCATCCTTTCAGCTTTCACTTACCGGCCCTCCCCCTCCCCACCTCTGCTCTGACCTGCTCTGTCTCCGCCCCCCTGTCCTGTGGCCCTCTCACGAGGCACTTCAGTGCAAGTCCCTAGATTATAACGTTGCAGCTCTGTTAATAGAATGTCAGGCGTGTTGGTAAAACAGGTACGGCCGTTTCCTTGTCATGGTTCCCATACAGTTTTTATTGGGAGCAGGTGGAGCTGGAAAACGGGGCTACGTGCCCTGCCTGTGTTTACTGCAAACAGTTTCCTGTATTTGACTGGGATATTTTAAGCTCGATTACCTCCCCCGGCTGATATGTTGCCTGTAAACTCAGCTGGTTCTCTTGGCTTCATGGTAACATGGCTCAAAATACACACTTCGGTGTAAGAGTTCAGCTAAAATAAGCGCCGAAAGGTTATTAATTGCAGCAGAGTTGGGGAATAAGATGGGATGGCAGTGCTCCGAGCTGCTGTCCACGGGGTGGTTTTATCTGCTGGATGCTGTGTGAATGCTAACGTGCTGTTTTCTGCTCTGTTCCCTCATGCCTTCCCGGATGCAGAGAGAGGTAACCATTGATTTTCGCTTCTCCCCCTTCCTGGTGCCTTCGTGTCTGGCAAAGCTCACTTGCTGTCTCCATGCCACATGCCACCGTCACCGTCCTTGTCTTTGAGAGGCAGAACTTTATTTTGTTTAACGTTTTATCATCATCATTGTCGTGTGTTGTAGCTTTAAAACAAAGTGTTGAATTGCATCTGGGTCCCTAATCCTCTGTTGTCTCTGGCCCTGTTTGGGGAAGGTGATGGGCAGCTGAATGAGGAACTTGGTCTCACCAGCGCACTAGCAGGGAAGTGACAGGAATATTTAGGTTATGTGCCATGCTGTGTACGGAGGCTTCTCCCACTTCTTGGAGAAGTAAAATTAGGACTTGCTTACGCTACATATTCTCCAGTTTTATCGGTGAGGTTTGGCTCCAGGCAAATAGCCAGAAGGACTGGCTCCATTTCCATCTCGATTCTGGGCCCGCGTATGTGGAATTCCGAGCAACCTGTGGAAAGCATGTAACTCTGGCGTGAAAGGCATTGACACTTGGGTCTGTGCGTCTCCGGGGCTCTGAATGTCAGCCTGCCCATCGGGCCGAGGGGAGGCTTTAAGCTCCTCCATCCCATAGCTCTGTCACTTAATAAAAGCTCCCTTTTCCCCACACTTTTTGCTTTTCACTTACAGTTTACACTCAGTATTATTTGTATTAGTTTCAGGTGTACCGCACGGTGGTCAGACAACCATATACTTTACAGAGTGCTCCCCCCTGGTATTTTCAGTGCCCACTGGGTACCATACGTAGTTACTAGTGTTATCGACTATACTCCCTATGCTGTACTCTACACCCTGTGACTGTCTTATAACTGCCGATTCGTACCTTCTTAAACCCTTCACCTCTCTCCATGTTTTAAAATATATTTTTTAATTGATTTCAGAGAGGAAGGGAGAGGGAGAGACAGAAGCATCGATGGTGAGGGAGAATCATTGACTGGCTGCCTCCCACACGCCCCCCACTGGGGATCGAGCCCGAAACCCGCGCATGTGCCCTGACCAGGAATCAAACCGTGACCTCCTGGTTCATAGGTCGATGCTGAACCACTGAGCAGTACCGGCCGGGGACCTCTCTCCATTTTTGATAAAAGGAGAAAGTTTTGAAATTTTTCTCCTTGAAGGAATGATCATGGTTACTGCTTGGCAAAGTAAGGAGACACAGGCCATCGCTTTAGAGTGGGTCTCTGAGCCACCTGGCTGGGCTGAGCCGGCTGCACTGAGGCCACTGTCCTCGCTGAGGAGGAGCTGCTGTCTGTGCTCAGCGGTGAGGAGGGAGCGGGAAATGGCAGAGACTGGGTGGGGACACTCCCAGGACCAGCCTTCCAGAGGGGATGGTAAAGAGAACTTGTGAGCCTGACCTTTGGAGGTAGTGGAAGGTTCTGGAAGGTGAGGGATGGACATTTGGATGCGAACCCCCTCATCTAAAGTAATAAGTCCTGTGTGAGCCAATGGTGAGGCTGTTTTCAGCTGTTTGCTAGTTCCTACCCTCGGGTCTTTTCACTGGGAAGCAGTTGCTCTGAATATTAACAGCAGGACTGCTTTAGAGACGGCTACCAATTCTGGTCCGCCCACGCCACCTGGACTATTTGCAGGTGGTAGAATTTCAGATCTGCTGCTTACACAGCCTGTGTGGTCTCAGGGAGGTGCCTGGCAAGGGACTCCCTGTGGAGAATGGGTTTACCCAGGTGATAAGTTCCTGGGGGACACCTTTTAGAATTTACTAAGTCAGCATCTTAAGCTTGCAAGGAAGGAACAAGAACGTTGAGTTTACCAAGCTAGAGCCTGAGCTTTGTGATGCTCACGTGTGGTGCATATGCCACGGGGTAAAATTAGAAAACAAAGTCGTGTGTGTGTGTGTGTGTGTGTGTGTGAGAGAGAGAGAGAGAGAGGGAGGGAGGGAGAGAAACCTTCTGGATTGGCATCTAGGAAGATGACATTTCTCACTCCCTTTCTCCCTCGTCCCTCCTCCCACCCTCAAAACAAGCTTTTCAGAGCACAGTCAGAATATAAGAGCAGGCAGCCTTGAAACAGGACTCCTCCCCACAGGCCCTGTGCAGGTGGAGCAAAGAGGAGAGAAGGCCTTTATCACAGAGGGCTAGAAATGGGATGCTTGGACCACATCTCTTTGTTGCTGTTTTGTCCTTATTTGCAGGTGGGGCCCACCCTCTACAGTAGTAACAACTGTGGTTTACAGAAAGATAGGCTGGGAGGAAAGGGCCTTTACATACAATTCAGCGAGTCTTAACATAGTTATTATGCATGCAAATGGTCATTAAAACATCCCTCGTGGGTTAGGAGGAAGTACTTTAGAGTAGGCTTTTTCTTGTACTTGTTTTACCACATTTATAATGATACTAGAGGCCCGGTGCACAACATTCATGCACTGGGGGGGAGGGTCCCTCAGCCCGGCCTGCACCCTCTCGCAGTCCGGGACCCCTTGTGGGGTGTCCAACTGCCAGCTTAGGCCCACTCCCCACACCAGCAGTCGGACATCCCTGGAGGGGTCCTTAGCACTGCGGGAGCCGCTGCGCTCGCCAGTGTGAGCCCAGCTTCTGGCTGAGCGGTGCTCCCCCTGTGGGAGCACGCTGACCACCAGGGAGCAGCTCCTGCATTGAGCGTCTGTCCCCTGGTGGTCAGTGCGCGTCATAGTGACCGGTCTTTCCGTGGTTCAGTCAATTTGCATATTAGCCTTTTATTATATAGGATTGCTCAGGTCAAATACCATTATTCGAACGCCTGTCACTTGCCAGCCTTCACAAGTTCCTGGCTTCAAACATAATGTGTATTTGACCTGAGCAAATTTGGATTCTGGGGAGGACTGTATCAAATTGTGGAGATGTGGTAAAGGATCCCAACCGAGGAGGTTTGGGGACAGACAGAGTGGGAGGGAGCCTAATAGAAAAGAAAGGGGTGCGACTGCCAGACAGGTCCGGGCTGCGTGTTACCGCGCTTCCCCAGGAAGCAGAGCTCGATCCCACAAGCAAAAGTTGCAGGGAGGCGAGTTTCAGCTCATTATTTAGGGAAAAAATACTCTGGTTCCCTAGAAATGTTCCAGCAATGGGAGACGGGCTGGTTGATTAAGTGAGATTTCACAGGCACCGCCTGTCCAGACTGCTGTAGACGGGACTTCGAAATGTTAGTCTAGGTGACCAGTGAGAAGTCGGTAGATGCCTCCTGAAGTCCTTTTGAAGAAGATAAAAACGTAGCAAATTCTATTTACGTAAGAACGTGATGGATCTGGAAGTTTGCATCACAGCGAATCGGAGCCAGAGAGGGCCCTTGGAAATTGTGTTTTTCATGATTTTTTGGCGTATCCCTCTTACTTAGTGATGAGATTAGACTCTGTGCCCAAGGTTCTAGACCTCAGTGGAACCGGTAATAAAATAAGACTAGAATTTGGGTGGCCTGACTCCCGAGTCATTGCCCTCCAGTTGTTCTGCACTGTCTCTGAGAGGACAGACACAGCTGAGACCTGCACGGCAACCACAGCTCCTATCCTTTGTGGTACAGAATCTAATTACCGTAATACGCATTTGGACACAAGCAAGGGCCAGCAGGCCAGGCAGGCTTCTGGGCTGGGCTGCACAGAGTGGAGCAGCAGTGGGCTCCAGGCCGTGCAGGAGGCCAGTGGTCAGCAGGCAAGGGAGATGCCAGGAGTGGACACGAGGCCCACGCTCTGGAGCAGACGGGAAAGCTGCTCAGTTGAAGGAAAGATGTTGGCAGAGTTGGTGGGACAGATCTGGGGAGTCCTGAAATCCAGACAAGATTGTTAGACTTCCTGTGGGTGACCATAGGGCTTTGAAGAGATTTTGCCTCATAACAATGGGGCTGACTGTGGAATTTTGAAAGAAAGGGAGTGGTAGGTGGTGAGACATTGTGTGTGTGACTTTAGGGTAAGTCTCGGGAGGAAGAGCAGCCAGAGAAAGGGGCCAAAAATGGCTTCCCTTGAGCATGGGCTTCAGAAGTGATGCCTCCTCTCACCTCATGTTTACATAAAACGTTGCCTTGATGGTGGGTGAGACTAGGATATAAAGGCCTCTGGACCACAGCCTGGAGGAAGGCTGCTCAGACCCAGCCCTCAGCCGCTGCCACAGGACCCGCTCCTGCCTCTGACCGGTGGGTGCCCCAGGCCTGTGCTTCAGGAAGGGCGGGCACTCGGGTCCAATTGTAGCCAGGCCTCGACTGGGTATTGGGGATGAATAAGGCACAAGTCATCTTCAGGGAGCTGCATGGGATTGTGGGAAGACAAACTCATAAAGAAACATGTATGGCACCAAGTACATTGTATGGGGAGCCGTGGCAGCACCGGGCAGGGTACCCACCCGGCCTCAGCTGACCCCTAAACCTCGACAAGGGGCATGGAGACAGCACGGACAAAGGCAGGGAGGCGAGAGCCTGCTCATGCCTGCGTGGTGGGGGGCAGGCGAGGAAAGGGGGGTCCAGGGCATTTCATGGGGCTGGGTGAGGAAGTCAGGAAGGCCTCCTGGTTCTAGCATGGAGGACACCAGCCGAGAGAGAAGGTAGGGAGGTCAGACGTGGACGAGTTCAAGTGCCTGCGCACAGTCAGGCAAAGGTGCCCCTGACCTGGAGCCGGGTTCGGGGAGTCCCACTGAGGGGCTGCCTGGGTTGTGGCAAGGCCTGGGGAGCAGGCTTTCCCGCTAGGCCTTCACGGTGGCCAGGTGCCCCAGAGCACCCATCCCCATGCCTTTCCAAGGAAGCAGAGGGTGTCTTGGGGAAAGTATCAATCACAGTCTATGAGGAGACAGCCAGTTCTTGCATGAATAGAAATCATTAAAAATAAATTCATCTGTGATTATATATGCAGACATTATCCTGGCTTAGCAACAAATGCAAAGAAATCATCGTGATCCGTTACCAGGCGGGTACATCTCAGCATTCATTTTTCATAAACACTTTGATCTTTAAACCACTAACGGTGAGACATTGAGTTATATGACGTGGTTCTTTTGAAGCCAGGTAACGTCACAGTAATTACCCTTTTCATCAGCAAAATAGACACCTAAGCCAGCCCCGGCTGCATGCTCACCACAGGCGGGCGGGGTCTGAGCTCACCCTGTGGTCGCCCTGAGCGCTGGAGTAGGAGTCGTGCTTGACAGAACCGGGTGCCTGGGGCAGGATCCAGTCTGTGGGGTCTCTGTGCTCCAGCGCCCCCTGCGGCTGCCCGTCAGCTTCCGCCAGCAGCTGGGCCCCCCCCCCCCCGCCTCTGTGCACATGTTGACACATCAGAGCCTATTGTTTGCTTCTGCTGCCCACTGTTTGTCACAGTATCACTCATGCAAATCGTGTTCTTCTCAAGCCTGTTTTCTGTGTGTAATCATATTTGTTTCTCTAGATAGAAGGTTTCTATAAAATTCCCCTTTCATTATGGGTTGTTAGGGATTCCAAGGCTGCCGCCAACCTGGTGTGGGGAACACTGTACAGGTGTTCCTCGTTTTATCACACCTCGTTTTATTGCATTTAGCAGACACTACATTTGTTTACAAATTGAAGGTTTGTGCAACCCCACGTCAAGTGAGTCTTTTGGTGCCATTTTCCCAACAGGCTCAGATGAAGGTTAGCGTTTCCAGCAATAAAGCATTTTCAGTGAGGACATGCACATTATTTCTGTACATAGAGTGCTATTGCACACTTAATAGACTACTGTTCCGTGTAAACATAACTTTTATAAACACTGGGGAGCCAAACATGACATGTGACTCACTACATTACCGTGGTCTGGCTCCGAACATGCAGTATCTCCAAGGTAAGCCTGAAACATCACCGGAGGTAAAAATGACAAAACCGAAGCTGTCCTACCTCGGGCACATCATGAGAGGGCAGGGTCTTTGGAAAAGACAATCATGCTGGGAAAATAGAAGGCAGCAGGGAAAGAGGAAGACCAAGTAGGAGATGGAGTGACTCCATGAAAGAAGCCATAGCCTGAGTCTGCAGGAGCTGAGCAGGGCTGCTGAGCACAGGACACTGTGGACATAACTCAGTCACAGGGCCGCCGGGAGTCAGAGCTGCTCAACGGCACGTAACACACACATGCCTGTAGTTCTATTCCTCAGAAATGAATTTCTAATACCCATAAAGCCGTTCCTCTGTTTTAGGTAGCTGTTGCTTTTTTTTTTAACCATTGCATACTGTTTACCACTGACCCACGGGCCACTAGCTCAGTTAGCGTTCTCCGCCAGAATGTGTTGGTCGCGATTCCTTTTGTAACGTCCTGATGAACTTTGTTTGTACAGAGATTTCGCTTACGTACATGCTGGGAAAATAGAAGGCAGCAGGGAAAGAGGAAGACCAAGTAGGAGATGGAGTGACTCCATGAAAGAAGCCATAGCCTGAGTCTGCAGGAGCTGAGCAGGGCTGCTGAGCACAGGACACTGTGGACATAACTCAGTCACAGGGCCGCCGGGAGTCAGAGCTGCTCAACGGCACGTAACACACACATGCCTGTAGTTCTATTCCTCAGAAATGAATTTCTAATACCCATAAAGCCGTTCCTCTGTTTTAGGTAGCTGTTGCTTTGACATCACTCAGTCACAGGGCCGCCGGGAGTCAGAGCCGCTCAACGGCACGTAACACACACATGCCTGTAGTTCTGTTCCTCAGAAATGAATTTCTAATATCCAAAAGCTGTTCCTCTGTTTTAGGTAGCTGTTGCATTTTTTTAACCATTGCATACTGTTTACCACTGACCCACGGGCCACTAGCTCAGTTAGCGTTCTCCGCCAGACTGTGTTGGTCAAGATTCCTTTTGTAACATCCTGATGAACTTTGTTTGTACAGAGATTTTGCTTACGTGGCAAGAGACAAAGATACAAGAATTTTGAAATGTCATGTATTTCGATGTGACACACCAGCAAAAGCCATCGCCACAAGTCTCCACGAGATCTGTTCCAAGGTAAGGTGGGTCGGGGTGCAGTGGCTCATCCCTCTCTCCTCACTGCTGAGCAGGGAGAGGGGTGTAGGGGTAGGAGGGTGGGTCCGTTGACTGCACATTGAGCTGCTGCCCCAGGCACAGAGCTCTGGGGAGGCAGTGGCTTCTGTTGCACCTGGAGTGAAAGCTTGGGCTGGGAATGCAGATGTGAGTTGCTTTGGGGATCATTGAAGGGGGTGCTTCCTTCCTTCAGACCCACAGCACTATGAACGAGTAAAAGTGATGACACTCCTAACAGAAAAGAGACCATTTGGAAGACGGCTGACAGGTTTAGACAGTTTGAGAACAGCGACAGCAGCTCATATTTCTGAGTGCTTACATTTAATCCTCAGAACTGACATAACATTATTATTAGGGACATGAATATTATCATCCCCGTGTACACTGGAGGAGAAGACACAAGGGGTCAGGTGACTTGCTCAAGGTCACATGGCTAGTCAGTGGCAGAGGCGGGATTTAAACCCACATGCAGTAGTCTCTCCCCTTACCCACGGTTTCATGTTCTGCGGTTTCAGTCACCCACAGTCAACCTCAATCTGCAAATATTAAATGGAAAACTCCAGAAACAAACAATTCATACGTTTTAACTTGTGCATCGTTCTGAGTAGCGTAATGAAATCTCGTGCCATCCTGCTCCATCCGACCCACAACATGAATCATCCCTTGTCCAGCATATCCATGCTGTATATTCCACCTGCTCATTAGTCACTCAGTTGTCCTGTTATCAGGCCAGCTATCTCAGTATCACAGCAACATAACATTATTATTAGGGACATGAATATTATCATCCCCGTGTACACTGGAGGAGAAGAGACACAAGGGGTCAGGGGACTTGCTCAAGGTCACACAGCTAGTCAGTGGTGGAGATGGGATTTAAACCCACATTCAGTAGTCTCTCCCCTTACCCACGGTTTCCTGTTCTGCGGTTTCAGTCACCCACAGTCAACCTCAATCTGCAAATATTAAATGGAAAACTCCAGAAACAAACAATTCATACGTTTTAACTTGTGCATCGTTCTGAGTAGCGTAATGAAATCTCGTGCCATCCTGCTCCATCCGACCCACAACATGAATCATCCCTTGTCCAGCATATCCATGCTGTATATTCCACCTGCTCATTAGTCACTCAGTCCTGTTATCGGGCCAGCTATCTCAGTATCACAGCGCTAGTGTTCCAGTAACCTTTATTTTATTTACTAATGACCCCAAAGCCATTCACATAACTTCTATCAACGTATGTTGTTTTGGTTGTTCTATTTTATTATTGTTGTTGTTAATCTCTTACCGTGCCTAATTTATTGTGGGTATGTATGAAGAGAGGGAAAACAAAGCATTTACAGGGTTCAGAACTATCCACCGTTTCAGGCAGGCACTGGGGCTTGGCATGGATCCCCGTGGATAAGGGGGCACTATGTGCTTTGTCCCCAGAGCCCTGAAAACGGTACCTGAGAGTCATCGCCCAGAAGCAATGGGGGACGCCTGCTGCGCTGTCCCTGACCACAGTGGGCCAGCAGGTCCCCACAGGCCAGGAATGTGTGGGTTGTGTTAGTAACGATGGGGGTGAATGGAAGAACAAATTTCAACTGATTAGGAGACTGTTACTGTGAGGGATAGTTACTCACCTCGTATCCCTAGGAAAAACGGCACAGTTCTCAGAATAGGCAGCTGGTTTAACTCCAAAGTACAATCTGCTCAGGCACCTGACTGGCTCCAGTCGCTGAAGGCGGGCTCTGTAACCACAAGCCCACACTGTGATTTCTCTTCTTCAGATTATGGCCGAACGGAAGAATGCCAAAGCCCTGGCCTGCAGTTCCTTACAGGAAAGAACCAATGTGAATCTCGACGTTCCCTTGCAAGGTAGGTTGGCGCTACCTGCTCTCTTCACGGTGGCGCCCTCCATCCTACTCAGGAACCGAAGGGTCTTGGATAGTCCGCTGGTGCTTCTCGTCTCCTTAAAACATGCTCACATCCACCAGCACATGCTGAGCGGGCCCTCGGCCCTCCCCACGGCTCAGAGTTGATTTGTGTCAATGGGATTAGGCATAAAGGGCCAAGATGAGTTTTGTTGAACAAGATTAACAAATATTATCCTTAGTGGTTTTCTAACTCATCTACAGCCTGGGTAAGGACTAGCTAGCTAAAAAATATGTGGGTTGATATTTTGGGGGTTCTGTTTAGTTATTTTCCCTGATTGCCCCCTTTGTGATTAAACTTTCTCTGGGCGTGAACCACACCCAACATAGAGGACATTAGAAGCTGTTCTTTAGCACACATCAGAGAGACAGTGACAGCTTTAACACATAGATTCCAGGTCCTGCTTTTCTTTCTTTTTTTTTTTTTTATCAGAGGGGAGGGAGAGGGAGAGAGATAGAAACATCAATGATGAGAGAGAACCATTGATTGACTGCCTCCTGCACACCCCACATTGGGGATCGAGCCCATAACCTGGGCATGTGCCCTGACCGGGAATCAAACAGTGACCTCCTTCCTGGTTCATAGGTCGATCGATGCTCAACCACTGAGCCACGCCAGCCGGGCTAGATCCTGCTTTCACATGTGTCTCTGCCTGGGAAATGAAAGTTGAATGGGATTTTGATTGACGGAGCCCCAGCGTCTCTGTTCTTACAGAACAAGGGCCTCATTTACCTCCAGAAACAGGACAGTGTGGCACAGGGCGTGCGTTCCAGATGACACAGTGATGGCTGTTCCTGTGTGTGTGTTGGAACCACAGAGAAAGATGTGTTGCTTTTGTTCCCTGCAGTAGATTTTCCAACACCAAAGACTGAGCTGGTGCAGAAGTTCCACGTGCAGTACTTGGGCATGTTACCTGTGGACAAGCCAGTCGGTACGTGAAGCATGTTCGTCTTTCCTCCTGCAGGTGTG
>NW_005369827.1:1786786-1825524 GCF_000412655.1 Myotis brandtii | reverse complement strand
CCCATAAGGTTGGGTTTCTGTTTCGGCCCCTTTCCTTGTCTTGAACCAGCCCTTGCACTGTCACAGCCAGAGCACACAGACAGTCCTGATCGAGAGAGCGAGGAGGACAGGCTGAGTCCCTTGATCCCCAGAACACAGGGACATTGATAGAGTGGCACCTGTTTCTCGTTTACCCAGCATTCCAGAGAAGCATGACCAGGGCTTGCTGCCCTCCAGTGGGGCTTCCGCCTCTGGGGCCAGGGCGCCTGCTTCAGTCCTTGTCGCCTGGTTGCCAGCGGGGAGGGCTGGGGGAGTCCTCATGCTTTCCCTTCAAGGTGTGACCGGGAAGCCGTGCACACAGCAGTCAGCTCACATCCAGGGGCAGGGCCTGGCTGCTTGGCCCTAGGAAGCTGAGAGATGGCGGGAGGTGCGGCCTTGGTCTGGATGGACCCTTGTCCTGCTGGGGGTGTAAAATGATGCCGCTGCTTGGGGAAATGGTCTGGCAGATCCTCAAAATGTCAGACATGGAGTCACGTTTTGACCCAGGGATTTCTAGGCACTTAACCCCAGTGAAATGAAAACATCCGTCCTCTCAGAAACGTGTGTGTGAATGTTCACAGCAGCATTTGTTGTAACAATCAAAAAGTAGGAACAAGCCAGATGTCCTCATTTGACATGTGGACAAATGAGGTGTGGTGGTGCAGACAGGGGGGTCTTACTTGGCCAGGAAAAGGGATGGCGCACTGGCACACGCTGCCACGTGATGAACCTTGACCACATGTGGGAAGTGGAGAAGCCAGTCACAGAGGCCCACATACTCTGGTTCCAGTGGGAAATGTCCAGAACAGGCAAATCTCTAGATAGAAATTGATTGCCTCGGGCTAGGGGGCTGGGAGGCCATGGAGGGTGACTCCTAAAAGGTCCCATTGAATAGCTCCTACAACTTTTGTAAAGATTGCCACCCATGCTTGGCCTTGTTGAAGCAACAACATAAATGCTGGCTTCTGTTGGGTCCCCTTCCAAAGCTCTGTGCTTAGAAAAACGTAGCATTTGCTCGAGTACTATTTCTACAGTCAGGGCTGGGGAACCCTGAGAGAGAAAGAGGAAGGAGCATGTGGCGATCAGACAGGACATCACACACTACATCTCAGATTTCTCGTGACCCTTCTTGTTGAAAAAACTGGCATTTTATTTTTTTAAGCAAACATGAGAAATGAAATGTCTCCTCGGGCTATAAAAAAAGATCCACCTGGGTGATTTGGGCCCCCGTTTGTGAGTGATAAATAGCTGTAGGGCCTTTTTCAATGATTCCTTCAATCCGTTCAGGAATGGATACCCTGAACAATGCCATAGAGAGTCTAATGACCTCGTCCAGCCAGGAGGATTGGCCGTCCGTGAACATGAGCGTGGCCGATGCCACTGTGACTGTCATCAGTGAGAAGGTAAGAAGGGTGGCGCATGCCCTTGGCCTGTCTGGGTTACACTGGGGTTTTGGACACAAGAGTCTTCCGTGAAACTTAGGTACCTAGCCAGGGCTGGAGCTCTGGGGAGCTGTGCTTGCTTATGATTAAAATAGCCTCCATTAAAAAAAAAAAAAAAAAAAAAGCTTTGCCCTTTGTGTCTGGGTGTCTGCACACATTTGCTGGTGGTGACTGGAAGGCACTAGCAGTATCGCACTGGTGGTTTGGTTTTCTGGCTGGTCCCTCTCGGGCTCCAGGGGCAAGTGGGCTGTGTTTTCTGGGGTTGGGGGGCAGGAGAGGCTTCCATTATCGGAGATCCTACGGTTTGGTAGTAGCAGGGGCCGCTGGTCATCTTGAGTGAGGCCAGCATTCGCCTCCACTCACATTATCCCAACTTTGTGGTTGAAGAAACTGAAGCACAGAGAGGTTAGGTAACTACCCCAGGTCACCGAGCTGGAAGCAGCAGGGTCAGGACGAACACAGGCAGGCCGGCTGCAGACTCTCCCACCCTCTGCCTCCGTGAAACACCGCCATGGAAAGACCGCGCATCCTTGGCGGCGGCTCTGTCCTCCAGCAGGTCACCTTCAGGCCCCCTTCCCCTTCTGAGGAAGAGTGAGACGCTCACTGACCCTGCCTGCCTCTCCAGCGTGCGGCGCTGGGTTTTCCTCGGTCTCCAAACGTGTCGCGCCCTTTCCTGCGCCTGTGCTCCACGCCTTTGCCTCACCCAGATTTCCACTTGAACACAATTTCTCCCAAGAAAACTCCCAGGCCTCCCAGACCAGCTCAGTTGGCCTGTTAATCCCACAGCACCTGCGTGAATGTTTAATAAGTCAAGGTGCTAGTGGTCCACAAGTCACCGTGCTGGTTGTATTTACTAATTTAAACTTGCATATGGTTGCTGCTGCAAAGGACGTGGTATTCGTAAGGATGCATCCCGAACAGTCCTCACACTGCATCATATGGATGCCAGTTTGTGAAAGAGAAAAAATGATTTGGAGACTTTGTGTTTTACACGGTTTTAGGTAGAATATGACTCAGCGTGCCGTTTAGCTTGGGAAGAAGACCTGGATGGGGACAGATCCCGCGGTTCCTTCTCTCTGGGGGCCGTGGGGTTTCCAGTGGGTTCACTTGGGCAGATGGGTGGCCTATGTGGGGAACATATAAGAAGTATGCATGACATCGCCCCATCCTCAGTGAGCCCCGGGCTTGGAGCACGTGCATAGGGAGCGGAACACACACCTCGGTTGTGTGTAGTTCAGAGCGGGATTAAATGCCAGGATGCGACACCCTCAGCAGCGATGGCCTTTCCGGTCCCTGGGGACACTTGCTTCCTAGATTCGGTCTGGCTGTGTCTTTTTAATCCTAGAGGGGGCCACTCCACGCTTGAATCTCTGACTTAGGGTCTGAATGTGTTTGTGACTGTTGCCTGGCTCCCTGAGAGTGGGCTGCTGAGCAGTGTGTCTTGCAGAACGAAGAGGAAATCTTAGTGGAGTGTCGCGTGCGGTTTCTGTCCTTCATGGGCGTCGGGAAGGATATCCATACATTTGCCTTCATCATGGACACCGGGAACCAGCGCTTCGAGTGCCACGTGTTCTGGTGCGAGCCTAACGCCGCTAACGTGTCCGAGGCGGTGCAGGCCGCCTGCATGGTGAGTATCCCGCTGCGGGGACTGGTTCGACTGCACGGCCCTGGTTATGTTTTCTGTGCTGTAAATTGGAGCAGAGTCACTAACTTAAAAGGAGAAGAGTCTGATCCTAAAAGTAATGCTTTACCGTGTAACACTCTCACTCCTGGGGACAGACTCAATTGTGATAAACAGTTTGCCATGTCAAGGGGCGCGGGCACCTGCAAGAAGCAGGGCCGGATGGAGCCAAATTCCGTTGAGACTCCAGGAACATTGGAAAGGACGATCTTTGAAACCACAAGCCTAAGGATTCTGTTCTTAGTCCCTTATTAATTTCAGGATGTGATCAGGAAATGTTGGTCATGTATGAGTTGGTACTGTTTTGAACCAACTCAGTACTTAAAAAAAAATTAGTGGATTTGAATGGTTTTTATTCCAGAGAGTTGGTTTATATGCACTGTTCTTACATGTTTTATTTACTTCGTGTCTATGAATTCAGTCCTTACAACCACCCTGTTAGGCAGTAGTTAGTTGTTTTATTTATGTGAAGACAGAGACTCGGAGGAAAGAAGGGGGCCCTGGGCACAGAGCTGGCGAGTCTGCGTTCAGTCCCACCTGCTCTGGGTACCAAAGCCCAATGCTCTTCGCATCTTGTATGATTTCAAACAAACAACAATACTTTGTCATTCAAAATACTTTGAGCACCAGTGATGCTGGCACTGAGAAAGTCCTAGTAAAAGCGAGGGATTGTGTGAATGTGGGCATCAACCTGAAGCGTGGTGTCTCCTAGCAACACAGGTGGGGGCGGTGGAGCCAAGTGGAAGGACGCAGCGTCCATATCGTGAAGTGCCCATAATGCTGTGCCAAAGTGTTTATCTTCAGCAAAGATTGTTAAGCAGGAGAGTGGATTGACCATAGTAGGTCTTAAAAGTGTACTCGAGAGCAAAAAAAAAGAAAACAAAGTGAAAGATGGGCTGGGAGGAGGTGTCTGGGGTGGAGACGTCAACCAGGAAGCCCGGTTATTGGTCCAGACGTGGGTTGCACAGCATGGAAACCAGGAGCAGGTGACCTGGCAGATGTTGTGGAGAGTCTCATGGCGGGAGGGTTGTGGGGGGAAGGGGGTGCAGAGGAGATTCTGAATTTGAAGTACCGGGGCTTCATCTAGTTTAATCCACTTATGGGCTGGACTCTGGGCAATTCAAGTAGGACTAAGAAAGCATCCTTGCATGATGGAGTTGAGGGAAATGAACCAGTAAAGCCGACCGGAATGGAGTCATAGATATGTGGTTGGGGCAAGGTCTTGGTGGTAGATTAAGAGCCTGGGGAGGGGCTTAGCCTGCTAATTGGGTTGGAGCAGCGATTTTCAACCTTTTTCATCTCATGGCACACAACCCAATAACTAAAATTCTGTGGCACACCAAAAAATACACTTTTTGGCCATCTGACCAAAAAAAAAAAATAGGTATGATTTTGATTCATTCACACCAAATGGCTATTGTTGTGTTGGCTGTTGTCCTTTTTTTATTTGACACTCTGAGGGAAAAGAGGTCAGTGCCCCTGACTAAATAGTCAGGTATTGCATGTTTTTAAATCCTTGTGGGACACAGGGTGAAAATTGCTGGGTTAGAGTGACTTTGAGACTGGCCAGAAGATGCCAAGAATGCAAGAGTACGTGGGTTTAGAGAAGTTGAGGGAGTTCTGTGGTTTTCCATACAGCATGTTGCTAGGTTAAGCATGAAGCATGAGGGGGAAGAAATGAGGTGGATGGCAGATAACGGAGGTGGGGAACAAGAAAAGAGCTGGTTGACTTTTATCATAAAAGACCCCTTTGAAATGGAGAGGGGCGGATGGGGAAGGGAAGGGAAGACCTAGTGCACTCATTAGCTGGCTTCCTTACCACAGTCCTTTATCAGGGGTACAAGTCCCCCTGGTTCTGTGGAGCCAGGATTATGCTTATAAAGGAGCAGGGCCGAGTAGGGGAAACTGGGGTGCGGGAAGAGTAGAGATGAACCCCCTGACGGGGCGTAGGAGACTGAGAGGGGATGCAGGGACTATGTGAAGAAGAGAGAAGATGGGAGAGTTCAGCCAAGCAAAAATGGAGGGTGACTATTTAGGTATGTCATGAAATTGAAAATGATCATAACAGATGGTTTTAGTCATAAAATGAATAGCTTTCAGCCTTAATTATACATTTCAAATGCCAATGGCAATTAAATAATTAGCTTTATCACTGGTTACAGTTTTCTGATTCCCAGGCCCATTTTATGTCTTAGAAGCAATTTTTTACTCATTTACTTGCTACTTTAATGGCATTGGGGCAGCCCGCTGAAGAGGCTCAGCCAGTCCCGTATAAGGCCCGTTGATAAAATCAAACCTTTCCTTATACGCTGAAGCCAGCGTCCTGAATCACATCTGTATGCTTCTCCGTCTGAAATATCTATGCATGAATCTGTACCATCTGAGATGTCTGTGGCGTGAACATATTCTCTTGAATCTACTTAATTGTTAGGCAGATTTTGCAGCTGTGTGGTAGAGCCCAGCCGAAAATATTTTGGTGACATTTAGGAAAAGGCGGAGAGGGATGGGGCAGTTTTGACTCGCGCTGGAACTGCCTCATTCGCATTAGGAACTCCTGGTCCAGTGCGCCATGTGCCACAGCTGCCCATTAACAACCCCGACTTCTAAGAGCATGGAGTCTGGGTTGTGGTGCGGATCTGGCAGGTACCTTACACAGAGGAGACACGCAGTGACTCATTTTTCGTGCGTTGGGGTTGGAAGGGGCTAGTGTTGAGGCTGCGGGCTGACAGACACTGTGACCCAGAGTCTTGCTACAAATGATTTATGCTTCTCGGGGTGGGGGTGGGGAGCATCAGCCTGTTTCACACTGTACTGGGGGAATTATTAATATTTAAGTAGATTTTTAAAAAACCAGTCATGGATTTATTTTCAGGTGTCTGGATTAGGAAAAAAATGGATAAATTTTAACCTTTTTAATCTAATTTTTAAGAATTACTTCTCTTTGTCTAATACAAAAGCAGATGGATTGTGTTATTCTATTTCTTCCTGAAGGATAAGAAACTGTCCGTGGTGCCAGGATAATGGATTCTTTTAATTAATTCATTAAGGTTTAGACTTGTATTAGACTTGTAAAACTTAGACTTGCTCTTCGACTGTGAGGAGTGTGAATTGCAGCCTATCAATATAGAGGACAAGTAGAGGGAGGAGTTGGATGGAAGAAAAAGATGGCAAAAGCCAAAGCATCTTTGTCAAGCCTCAGGATCTTTTAAGAAAATTTAAAACACTCCGCTTAAAGAAAAAAATCGCTAGCTTCTTGGATTCATGTTTAGGAGCTAGGTCGTTAACTTTGGGGAGTAAATGTATTGGTGATTAATTAAAATCACATTCGACAAGAAGGGATGATACGTTATTAACGACCATCAACCCTGTTTTGTTTCAGTTGCGATACCAGAAGTGCTTGGTAGCCAGGCCGCCCTCACAGAAAGTCCGGCCACCTCCTCCGCCAGCAGACTCCGTGACCAGACGGGTCACAACCAATGTGAAACGCGGGGTCTTGTCCCTCATTGACACTTTGAAACAGAAACGCCCTGTCACGGAAACGCCGTAGCTGCGGATGCTAAAGGGTCCCGTCACCTTTCCCTGGAGATCGAATAGCTACACTAAAGAACATGGACAGTGTCCGGCCTTCCATTCAGTTGCTGATGCTTTGTCTTCAGAAAATGTATCCTTCACCGAACAGTGTTAGACAAGCATGTTCTCTCTCTTGCCACCATCATGTGATATGAAAAGAAGCATGACTAATTTTTTTGCTGTAAGTTACATCATGAGCCGTGGAAGGTCTTTTTCTTATTGTAAATATCGTGAACATGATTAACTTCACACACACAGGGAAGAATGTGGCCACCCCCCTCCCTCCTCGCGAACTGATGCCGAGTCCTTGGAGTGAATGACGCCCGGGTTACGGTCTTCGTGACAGGATCTGTCCTGAGCAGCGTTGCAGTCCTACAGCACTTTGTCCTGTGTTCAACATTGGAGAAGACACTGCATCCCAGACACCACTGAGATGCTGTAAAAATAGGATGGTTTTTAGTTAAATTCATAAAATTGGACCTTTTCGTTGTCAAAATTGGCTATTGGCATCAGAATGGAAACCGACTGGCCGCTTTCCTTGACGAGCTCGACACGTGGACACCATTTCATGTCTGCAGCTGATTGTGGGGTATTGGGGGGAAAAATGAAACTTCACAATTGAAAACAAACCAAATGTCAGAAATTAAAATCGAACAAAAATAGCCTTTCTTTTCAGATGGTTTTCAAACCGATTAAGAAAAAGGAAGAGGTTAACAAAATCATAATGCATTTTGGGTGGGACATATTCAAACTTCTGCCTTATATTGTACAATGCAGCTAGAGAATTATAGTTCACTATGGCCATTCTCTGCATAAACAACATTAAAATGAAGTATTCCTCGTAAGCCTTTTGTCCTTAGTTTGCTAATTAGCCAATATGCAATTTGGAATTGAGGAAATGCCATTTATATTTTATATTGTTACCACACGTTATTTTGTCAGTCCACCTCCTAAATAAACGTCTGCTAGGATTCTGCATCTGGCTCAATCTTACCCTAATGCTTTTTGCCCAGAAAGCTGTCTGTCCATCATTTATTTCCCATGGCAACAAATTACATTAAGTTGAACCTTTCTTGGATTTATGTGTTTACTATCAGAATTTGTTAGACTCCACTAGCTGTATTTTTTAATTTATCTTTTTTTCATTATATTTTCAAGATTTAAAAATTTCATATCAGAGCAAAATCTACATAAGGACAATATACTATTTAACAAGTTTCCCAAAACTAACGCTTTCCTCCTCCTCTCTCTATAGGTATGAAACTTAGCTGTAAGTCACAGACTTAGACCCTTGTTAACATTGTTTTAAAAGGAATTTGCTAAGGCAATCAATCCAAACATTCGTCTTACTTTTTAATGTCAACGTTAACAACATCCAGTGACAAAAGTAACTGCTTTCTGTATATCCCCTGCTATGTGCTTGTCATATGGTTTCCACATCCTTATCACACTTGAGCCTTATAAGGTAGAGAAGGTACTAAACACATTTGAGAAATAAAAACATGAAGTACCGAGACGCTCAGTCTCCAAGCCTGAGGTCTGACCAAAGTTGGTGAGAAAACCAGGACTAGGACCCAGGCTTCCCCTCCCATTTGTAGACTGTGCCGCTTCCTCACCAGCCAGGGCATCTTCACACGCTGACTCTGGGCAAACCCAATTATGGTCAGGAAATCGCAGCATTCCCTGTAGAAGTAGGAAATGTGGCGGAATTCTTCTCACTGGTATGAATTACAAAACCCTTGCCTTCTCGGCCCAGGGCTGTCCTGCAGGGTGCCTCTGGTGTGTTGGAGAGGACAGAATCCCAGGCAATTTTCCAGAGATGATGTTAGGGGTGGTGGAGATAGTCCTAATCCACGCAGCTTAGCCACCAGAGAACATGGAATGAGGAGTGGCCTCCTGCCTCTGTTCCCTCTCAGAATTCTGGAATTGTGGCTGGCACCTTCATGTTATGACAAAAAAGATGCCCCTCTAGAAATGAATTATACTTCTCACCAGCCTATATGCTTCTATCTGAAGTAACCAATACCATTTTCAGAAATTATTGCATTAAGAAAATCCATACTGTGCCCTTTGAAAGCTTTTCAAATTCAATCATGATCCTCTTTCATCTTGATCTCCACAATGAAATGTTTTAGTATGATAAACTTCAAACTTCTGAACAACAAATCCACTTTTATATTGGAAATCTCTACCAGAACCCTGTGTTCATTTTTTAAGGCATATGTTTGTTTATTTACAGGACCAGGCATACTGAGCTAGCTTTAAGTAGCAAACTGATTTATATATGCAATTATAGAATACATTAAAATGAATGATAGCCTTTACATATTGAAAACGTTACTGCAGATGCTTTGTTTTGAAGGTAGCTTTGCATACGAAATGTGGTTAATTTTGTAAAGTTACTTATGTTAAACAGTATGTTCAGACACTTTCTGCCATGGCCAAAAAGTATATATGAAAGTGTGTGTGTGTTTCTGTGCAGGGACACCAGTGTTTGACATGATGTTGTAGCGACACTCTGTTATCTATGCATTCTTTATGTCTGTCCTTCGGTAAACAGGCAGCCATGTTCACTATGCCTTGTATGTCTTCTCATTTTTTTAATTAACCTGTTAAATACAGCTTAAAATATTTTTTATTTATTCTATTTTTACTGAAATATACTGCATTATTGTGTTAATGTATTATCTTTACTGGATATTATCTCACAGTGTATCCAGGTCTACGTAATCTCAGTGAACTATTCGTTGCCTAAAAGGTGGTTTTGTAATGATTTGTAGTCACATTTTTATTGGACTATGTAGATGAAAATGCTTAAAGTTCATTTTATTTTTTACAAGCAGCTAGACAGACACAGACTTGCCACCTCATATATGTGCTCATGGGCGGCATCAAGGGGAATGGCCAACATGCCTAGGGCTCAAGTTTTTACTTTGCAAACTAAAGCACTGCTTGGTGCTGCATTTTTATATCACAACGTGTGTGATCTCCGAGACACATGTCCACACGCCTTTGTTTCCACCCAGAGCTCATTAGAACCATTGTTTTTTGTTTGTGTCTTATTGCATGAAGGGACATTCTTCTCATTTCCATTAAAATAAGTTCTTGGTGATAACCTGTTGGCACTGCTACTTTTTTTAAAAAAATTCACTTTATGACTTTATGATCGACATTGGTAAATGATTCTACGGAAGGTCATTTACTAGGAGCCCTAAACCTTCCCTCCTTTTCTCATTAGACACACTCGTTTTTGTAAGTATTTCAACACATTCAAAATTTCACAAACAACTCGGGAAACATTTCCCTGGTATTAGCACAATTTAACTAGTGAAACCACTCGCTTTCTGGCTTGCCAGACTGACTTCCCTATTCCACAGCTAACAGGTTGTTACATAGCCAGCAACATGAAGTGTATTTCAGCTTCAGGGGAACGCACTGCTCACAATTTATCGAGAGCTCTCCCTGCCACCCAAAGCAGCTTGTTTATCCTGAAAGAACATTTGGTTTTGCTTTCTTGCCCATTTACTGTTGACCACTTTTACACATTTAAATGTAATATGTTGTGAGAATAAACTTAGCTGCACAAAGTTTTTGGCTCATTTATCTGGCATGTCAGTCACATACATGCAGAAATAAAAATGGAAGTTCTCCACGATAGTCATTTTATTTTCAGATTATTCTTACCTCAAATTAAAAATTATTTCAGCCAGCCAGCGTAGCTCAGAGGTTAAGCTTTGACCTATGAATCAGGAGGTCACGGTTCAATTCCTGGTCAAGGCATATGTCCCTGATTGTGGGCTTGATCCCCAGTGGGGCATGCAGGAGGCAGCCGATCAGTGGTTCTCATCATTGATGTCTCTATCTCTCTCCCTCTTCCTTTTTGGAATCAATAAAATCAATAAGAATACATATTTAAAAATCATTTCAGCAATGTAAGATTCAGTTTTGATTAGTTGTTGCATATTTCCATCTGGTAAGAACTAGAAAGAACCTGACATCAAAGAATGAAGAATAGAGTTGTACAGGCACTAAATCCCAAGTCAAAGGTAATTAGAAAAACAAATCAGTTAAATCTGACTTAGTTGAAATGTTAGACATGTGGAAGAAGGAAACAGAATTTAAAGTATGTTCCCATTCTTTGCTCATCTTACTTTTCCCCCTGATAGTTTATCTCTTTTACTCTATCAAAGGCAGTTACTCTCAAGGAACAAAATTTAATTTTGGTTTCAGGTATTATATAGTGGTAAATTTAGATAAAAATCTGAATTTGCTATTGGAATATCTACAGTATTATTTTAGATTTTTGCAACACCTTTCTCTAGGAACCTCAAGAAAGAAAAATGTCAATGTTTAATTCTACTTCACTAGAATTCTCAAATATTGTTTTTATCCCAAGTACTTTTCCTTTCTGACTCTACCACAGTATCTAAATAATTGACCATGCCCTTAGAGATTCTCAAAGAAACCTGCAGGCTTAGTGAATGGTTTAATCAGGATCTCCATATACTTCTAAGAGAAGAATGATTCAGAGGCAGGTGCATGTTATGTGATTCTGAATGTAAGCGGCTAAAGTGACATGACATGAATCATGCTGCTACAGACATCAGAAAAATATCCTGAACTATTTCCTAACAGTAAGAGTTTTCTTTATATAACTTACCACAAAAACCTCAGACCTGCTACTTTTGGACAATGGAGTACTTTTCAGCCTGGGGCAGAGGGAAGAGGGTAGGAAAGGGATAGAGGATTTCTGGGATAAAATACCAAACAAAGTTCAATTCAGCTGCACTGGCCTCCCAGAGGTATGGAACACTCTAAGCTAGATGGAATAAGAGGGTGAAACACTATAACTTTTAGAGCAAAGAAACACATAGTTTTTAACTATTGAAATTAGTGAAATAAGTTGAGCATTTAAAATATTTGTACATTGTAAGAGTCATAATTAACATGGGAATCCTTTTGATATTGAAAATATAGTCTGGTTCAAATATAAAAAGTTTTGTTTCCTTTCTTCATTGGCAATTTCACTGATAAATGTAAACCTTCAGCTAAAATAAAAATAATTTATTACTACTAAAATGATATTCACCATTTTTTATCCTCACTTCAAGTGAGAAAATAAAGAATAAAACATCAGAGCTGAAACAGATCTAAACATTCATCTGGAAGAGGTAATATTCTACTAAAATCATGCCACCTGAATTGAACATTCAGAAATTTACATAACACTGTCCAACACAACTGGATTCTGAAAATAGAATTTTAAATTCAAACTTTATGAATGTGTCTATGAACATTTTTTGAACAATAGGATTTCTAGGTGTAATTTATTCCATTTAATGTCAAGCAATTTCTTTTGCCATGATGGGGGAAAAAAAATCAGTAGGCCCAGAAATGATAATCATACCAATTCTTGGTAGACAATTGATCATATAGTCAAGATTAACTGATTTTTAATATAATTAACATACTGCTATATTTTCATTGTGCATCAGAAATGATTTACCAAAATTTGATTACTGTTTGCCATTTGACATGACTTGTAGATTTCAGTGTCACTTGTATTCAACAGTTTGCCTCTTCCATAGAATTATTATTATTTAGATGGAAATTTGCTTATAGTCACTGTTTTACCATCTTATTTGGCATAAATAGAAGGGAGGGCTGATTATGTCCGATCTGCGCAAGATCCTGGAAGCTCTTCCAATGAGAAATAGCGTTCACTCTACCTGGACATCTGACCTACCCACACCTGGAACTTTGGAGCTTCCTGTTCTTCCTACTCAGACATCATCCCTGGCTTCATGCATGTTTTAATATTTAAGAAAAAGTGAACCTTGATAGTGACTGAAAATGTTAAACTGTGACTGACTAGACACTGAAGAGCAATCTAAAGTCGGTGAGAGAGGGCCAGCGTCTTTTCCACACCTGTGCTTTCTACTAAATTGCCTCAAAAGTTAAGTTAGGAAAAAAGCCTGTGAACAAGGCAGTGTTTCCCTTCAGGAAAAACTGTTGCAGCTTTCTTTTCAAAGTGGTGTCCCAGGTCCCCACTGAAAGTTAACAAGGGTGAGACAAGTTCTAACAGCTGCTGAGTCTACACGTGGACATTCTAGAACAGATCAGCACTGAGATGTTGAAATCTCTGAGTTTTGCTTTGCTTAACCACCTACATTATTTTGTTGTCTCACTTGTCTCACTCTCTTAAAGCTAATTCACATGTAGAAGACACTAAGTGACTGAAAGGATGGGTATCTTGTGTAGGGCTGTCTAACCTTCAGAGAAATATCACGCTGAAAAAACCCTGCTCTTGACCCTGTAGAAAAACCACCACACACATACAAGACAGTCAAAGCCACGGTCGCCGATGTCTGAGGAAGGAAGAAGGTAAGTTTCCTTTAGGCTTTTCCCCTTTTCTGGCGATTGGTGGCGTGGAATGGTAGCCGGGCACAACAGTTTTGGGTGCAAACCAACGATAGTAAAAATGTGGAGCTGGTATATGAGGTCTGATCCCTGGGGGAGGTGATAATGGGAACATTACTGGAGGCAAAACAATTTCTACGGGTTTCAGTACCACCATCTTGTCTTCAGGGCGAGGTCTCACGAAGTTTGTGGGACGTTCATATGGTCTGGGGAGAGATGTGTTCTTCATAAATGCAGGCACCAGGGGATTGGCAGCAGGCTTGCTGGGTTTTCTGACCTGTGAGGAAGTACCCACTTGAGTTGTACCTTTCTGTAGAAGAGACATTTTTGTCGTTGCTGTCTGTGACCGACTGGCATTTTCATTAGTTTCTCGGTTCAGAAACTCAGCAATTTTCACTTGAATGCCTTTACTGTCAGTAGAGGGAGCTTTTGGCAATGTTGTTTTTGATTTTTTCTTCTTCTCCCGTTTTGAAGATTTACCCAACTCAATTCCCTCCAGTAGACCCTTTGCTGCAGCGCGAGCCAACACATCTTTCACAGACACTGTCTCAGATGGGTCCCGCTACAATAAAGAAGCAGGCACTAAATGTGGAAGTTGATTTAGTGTGTATATTACAAGTATTTATCAATGTTTCAGAAGAAATAAAAGAGTACATTATACTAAAAGAAGTAGTTTTTAGGCCTTAGTCTCTAATATATCCCATAAGCCTCAGCAAATGACTTCTGTAATTAAATTTCCTTATTTATGAACCTGACAGGGGGGAAAAAAATGACAGAGCTTATTTCTTATATGTGAAATAAGATGAACTAGGTGTTGACAAAGTGTATGGAGAAGTGGGGATGGAGAACAGGCAAGAGAGGAATACTCAGGAGAAATATAAAGATAAAAATAAGTTTGTTGTTGTTTTTTTGCCATACAGTAATAATTCTTATTCCTGCCCTTTAACTATGTATAAAATAAGCACACTATTAACAAAATGCTCAGAGACTTCCTGAGGATTTGTTGTTTCCTTACCTCCCTTGTTAGAACAGAAAGAAAACAACCATTGGTAATTTCAGATGGCTCCATTCTGAAGAATTTATCAGCAGATGAATGTACTTCCTTTAAGGAACACAGTGGAAGGACAGGAGGACTAAGCCTGCAGGAGATAGGAGCAAACAGTCCTAGTTAGAAAGGCTAATTTGCCAATGGAGGGAGTGAGTAAATTGCAACAAGTCTTCTTCTATTATGTTTTACCAGTCATTTAAACATAAATTCCAAGCTAGGATAAAATACTGAAACTGTACAATCCTATTTAATAAAAGCATAATATGCTAAGTGTCTCAACCAGTCACTATGACGCCCACTGACCACCAGGGGGTAGATGCTCCCACCGGTAGGTTAGCTTGCTGCTGGGGTCCAGCTAATTGGGACTGGGCGAGAGGGCCCAACATACCTGGAGCCCTCCCGTGGTCCCTCCCCGGCCAGCTGGCCCCCCTCAGCCTAGATCGGCCCAGGCCACCCAACCTCCCACAGTCCCTCCCCAGCCGACCCCCATTGGCCCCAATTGGGACTGGGCGAGATGGCCCCAGTCAGCCCCAATCACTGGCTAGGCTGAGGGACCCCATCAGTGCACGAATTTGTGCACCAGGCCTCTAGTACTATTATAATTTTAAAATCTAATATTTCGCCCTGACCAGTTTGGCTCAGTGGCTAGAGCATCGGCCTGTGGACTGAAGAGTCCCAGGTTCGATTCCGGTCAAGGGCATGTACCTTGGTTGCGGGCACATCCCCAGTAGGGGGTGTGTAGGAGGCAGCTGATCGGTGTTTCTCTCTCATCAATGTTTCTAACTCTCTATCCCTCTCCCTTCCTCTCTGTAAAAAATCAATAAAGTATATTTTTTAAAAAAACAAAACTCTAATATTTCATGTTTACTCATAATTTAGTCTACTTCCCAAGTTCTCCACCTTTAAAAAAAAAACTATGCCAAGAATACCAACCTTTTAGCAAATTAAAAACTCTTCCCAAATCATTAATATGTTAACACCAAAAAAAGGCTCCCATAATGAAAACAGGTTAATATGTATAGTAATCACAAAGGTACAATCCAAAAAATCCTTTACTTCCACATGTTGTCAAACTACACCAGGTATGACTTCCTTCTTTTACCTTTTGCACAATTACAACATAAAAATTTGGCTTAGCATTTTAACTACATTTTTCTTCCCAATAACATTTTTAGTATTAATGAATGAATTATGTAGTGTTCAAGAAAGTTCATAATAAAAACTTCATATCAGAAATAAAAAATTCTAATCACTAATATGTTTTAAAAAATGTTTTAGTTTTTGTATTTAATATTTAATTTCTTATTTAATAATAAGTGGTTCATTCATAAATAATTCTTATATTTCCATACTTTTACAATTAAAATTTATTTAACCAAGGCAAAATTTATATAAAAACTTTTCATATAAATTAAAATATCAGAAACTCTTAATAATTTTGTCTATTATATTCTGAAATTTAAAACCATTTTAAATGTATATGTATTAATGATTTGCCTACTGTGCAAAGCACATAAATAAAATATTGATTCTCATAAATGGTTTACAATTTAATTGTAGACACTACTCAGTTCACAATATAAAGAACCACAAATAAGAATGCTGAGCAAACTAGAGACAAAATTACATGGTAATACAGAATAAAATACAATCAACTCTGGCCATGGGAGACATCAAATGTGAAGATTTCACAGAAGTAGTAGCCTCAGTGCTATGTCTTTAAGAATATTAGGTTTCCAATAAGGTAAGGAGGTGATTCTAGACAGAAAGGAGAACATGAAAATGTCTGTTTGGGGTATGGCAAGTGTTTCCATGTGTCTGGGGCATACAATGAGAAAAGGGATGGAGAGGTCACTTAGAATGTGGGCAAACACACATGACCTCAAATGACACGCCAAAGCATCTGGCAAATGGAGGTGCTGTAATAAATGCTTATGCTGAACTGAGCTGTTAAAATACTAGTATAATAGTAGTTAGAGCTATATGATAAAGGCAAGAGAACTAGTTGCTCCTCTTGCCAACTTTGTAACCAACAAACTGAATTTCTAAGGCCTATTCATATATGTTCTCTATACATAGAAATAATAAAAAGAAATGTTTTCACTTAAAAAATACTCTCTGATAATAATCATTTCTTCCCAATTTGGAACATAGCTCCACAGTGTAAATATGAAGGCTGGGATTTTTGTCAGTTTTAATTGACTGATATATTCCTAGCACCTAGAAGAGTTTCAGGTATATAACAGGTATTCAATAAATACTTATCTGATAGGCTATGATGTATTTTAACTACATATACTAGTATGCTCTTTTTTAATGGTACTAGTAGTCCATAATTAAGATTGGTCAGGTAACCTTCTAGAAATGCCCTTCCAAAGCAAAACGATTTCCAAACCCCAGTTGACAGCCCATTTCTTTGAATAATTCATACCCAGAGTCTCACACCTGACTGAGATGATGACATTTGGGATTTTTTGAGTTGATGATATCAGGATATTATATAAATTCATTTGACTGAAATGTCTAGAATAGGCAAGTCCGTAGAGACAAAAGTATCTAAGTGGCTGCCAGGAGCTAGGGGACCAGGGGAATGAGAAGTGACTCCTCAGTGGGTTCAAAGTTCCTGTTTGGGGTGATAAAAATGTTCTGGAACTTGTGCTGATGGTTGCACAATATACTAAAAATACTTCCTCAGTATACTAAAAAGCAGTGAATTATGTACTTTAGAATGATGAATTATTGTTTGTGGATAACATTTCAATTTTTAAAACTTATTAAAATAGGAACCGTTCCATATATTTAGTGTATATATTATCTATATACAGGCATACCTCATTTTATTGCACTTCGCTTTATCTCCCTTCACAAATGTTGCGTTATTTACAAATTGAAGGCAAGACCCTCCACAGCAAAAAGATGTCGACTCACTTTATTGTGGTGCTCTGGCACTGAGTTCGCAGTGTCTCTGAGGTATGTCTGTACACACACACTCATGCGGCTGATATTCGACTGGTACACACTATTGTGGCTATACCAGTGGTAATAATATTTCTTCTGGTGCCCTCTAGCTGCCCCAGCTCTCCCAGTGCTCCCTCCACACCTTCACATATTAGAAAGAAACAGAGGGTTACACCAGCTCATCAAGGGAACTCCAGGACCCTGTTCCAGCTGCTGGACATTTGGGGATTTGGAGGTGAGGAGATATAGGAAGGTAATTATTAACCTTTTCATTATGCATCTTTGGGTTGTTTTACATGATACACAAATGTGGGTAGGGGTTTTGAAATTTAAAAAAAAAATTAATACAACTTGAGAAGGAAACCATTTAAAATTATAATAATTAAAGCATTGTTATATTAGAATAGAAATAGCCAAACATCAACAGAGTAGAATAGAATTACAGACTCACACAGAAGTATATGCAGGATTGTAACATAAAAAAACAGAGGCATTTTAAATCAGTAGAGGGAAGGAGATGAAGGTTCTGGGGTGGGAATGGAGCATTCTCTGTACTTTACTCCTTTACCAAAATAAACAGCAGATAAATCTATTATTTAAATATAAAAATATTAAAGGAAAACTGGTAAAAAAAATGTATAAGCTAACGATCAATATAACACCAGCCATAAGGAAAGGATTGATATACTTGTCTACACAGAAATGTGAGATTTCTATAAAGCAATTTAATTAAAATTTTATTTTAAAATATCTGTAGTTCATACGAAAATAGTTAATATCCCTAATACACAATGACAAGGCACATAAAAAGAAGAAAAAGAGGAATGATACAGTTGAAAAGGCGGTAAAGAATATGAACAGGCTACCTTTATTAAACATTTGTTATGTGCCAGGCATGTTCATGGAGTTATATATTCAATCTCCACAAAGATCCGTTGAGGTAGGTAATATAATCCATGTTGCAGCCACCTTTCCTTCCTCTACTCCCACGGTACCTTCTCCTACTTAACAAAAAGGCACTCACTTGCCTTGTTATAGTACATTGTCCTGCGATGTACTGCTAAACAAAGGGACAGCTCAAGAGTGCAGCTCTGTTCTTGAACTTCCTGCTCTCCCTCCCTCTCTTCTTTTCTCCCCTCTACTCCCCACTCCTTATTTTCACATATCTATCCCTTAGATTAAAATTAGAAGAAACTCATGGGGGCATATATTAGCAAATATGTTTATTTGAATTAAAAAGTAGCCCAGCTGGTGTTGCTCAGTGGTTGAGCATAGACCTATGAAACAGGAGGTCACGGTTCAATTCCCAGGTTGCAGGCTCGAATCCCAGTTTCTATTTCCCTCTCCTCCCTTCCTCTCTGAAATCAATAAAAATATATATTTTTTTAAAACTCAGACTTTTCTGACAAAGTCAATCTGGTTTTCACGACAACTAGCTTTGTAAAATAGGTAACAAATTCATCATTTTTCCATAAATTGAGAATAAGATAAATCTGTAGATACAAAGATTTAACGGAAATATATTTAAATCACATGTGTAATAGAACATTCAAGAAATAATATATTAAACAACTATTTAACCTTATGATAAAAAATATTAGACATCAAGTGGACAATATTAGACTTTAAAACAGAAAAAGTTATATAGTTATTTAAAAACATGTAGGGTATTTGAGAGAGTTTCTTTTTCAAACACTGCAAAAATGTTTGAAGTCTACTGCTCTAGAACCCTCACTCTTATTTACTCCACAGTACACTTCCCAGTCACTAAACAGCAAATGTGCCCAAACTCATTAGTAGATAAATGAAAATTTAATCAACAAAGAGATCTCATCTTTTCACATCAGCCTGGTGAAAATTTAAAGTCTGATAAAACCCAGCATCTGTGGAGCTGTGGGTAAACAGGCTTGTAAGAGTGTATATTTCAGTGGGTAATTTGACAATACCAATTAAAACTTAAAATGTGCACAACCTTGTCAAACTGGTAAGGGTTATATAGTTAAGTGGGATGTGGAAAAACTTATTCTTTTTAAGTTAGTATTTCTATAATGAAATAAAACTGAAGTTTTTATAATAGGGGCAGCAAAAAAAAGTTGCATTGACATAGGTAAGTATGATGATGGCTAAAGTCTAAAATGAGGTGAAACTTTCTGGGATATTATAAGGAAAAGTTAGCAACAGGTGATTAGATTAGATGACATATAATATTGCTTTCAAACCTAAAGTTTACTACTTTGGGAATTAATAAATTATTCTTAGAGACCATATAGTGTATTTCTCTAAGTAATTCATAATTTCTTTGACAGTATCCCCAACAAGTAATTATAGACCTCTTGAATATATACTCTTTAATTTGAGCCCAAATCCCAGATTATTTATAATATGTCCCTAAATATTACTTGTGTATTTTATACCATATTATAGATTAATAATAATGGTTTACCTGAAATAAAATCTAGTGAAATAAAGTACGGATGTTCCTCCATTTTTGCTATATTACATTCTTAGAAACCTTATTCCTAACAAATGATCATCTATATTGATGAATTTGGTTATATATCTGCAATAATCCTTTCTGCCACTAGATGGTGATTTAGCCAATGCTATGTTGGAATCACTAGAACATAAGATTGGCTGTTAGCTACCAACAGAAATTACTAAATAAGGAAGGGAAATACAGGTGTGATTAACATGTCCACTTGTGAATGGACAAAAGAAAAATACCAAAGTAAAAGAAGGAAGCAAAGCATATGCATATTAAGACTCTTCTATAAGAATTAAAAGAAAATTTCAAAACATGAATAATAAGTAAAAATAGGAGCCCTGGTAGGAATGGCTCAGTTGATTGAGCATCATCACAGATAGATTCCGGGTCAGGTCACATGTCTGGTTTGGGGCTCAATCCTAATAGGGGATATACAGAAGACAGCTGATGGATATTTCCCTCTCCTCTCCTCTCTCTCCCTCCCTCCCTGCCTCCCTCCCTCTCTTATCATTTCCTCTCTCTCTCTAAAAATCAATAAAAACATTTTAAAAATAGAAGGAAACATTTTTAAATACATTATTGTCAAAGATTTGAAGAACTAATTGGTGTTGTAGAGTCTTATATCTACTCCTTATCTTTTTTTCCTACTCCTTATCTTGATGTACATAGTTCAGTTGTAGTATTACTGTTATTCTTCTCTATCCCCAGTTCATTGCAACATTTTACACAGAAGTTACTATACTAGTTATTTAGGCTATTTTTACCTCAGTCTTGCGGTTGCCAAAGGCTATATATAAGGGTCTAAGAAATGGATGTTTTCAGATAATAAATATCCAATTTTCTCTCTAGTTTCTCAGGATATTTTATATACTTATTTTTCTTCTAACTGGGGAATGGATGTATCTAATACTCAGGATATAAGTTTAGACTCAATTTTTCCAGAAAACAATAAGTCAAGGCCAAAATGGCTTTAGCTTTAACAATAACAACATAAATCTAGTGTACAAGAAAATGCTCATACCAAGCCATTGTAAAGGCTCTACAGAACTGATATTAATGTTATAAGAAGATGGGCGACTTGGGCATATTAAAGTCTAACAAAAAGGAAATGGAATATCTTCAGAAAACTTAGAAAATCATAATTTTTCATTTTTAAAAATATTTGGTTGAGTTATTTAGAAGCATCCTGTCCTTTCTTACCTATAAGGTTGTATTTTGGTCCCATGGTCTTGAAATTCCAGTGCTTTCTTAACAACAACTTCGTTTTCTTCTGGATAAACTGAACATGTGCAGTAAACAACTGCTTGAGCTTTAGTAACTACATTTAAAGAAGATGTAATTAACACAATGACCCCATTACCAATTCTAAACAAATGTGCTATGTTTCCAGACCTCTGTTTGTACTAATACTGCATGGCTTCAATGGGAATGATTTCCATAGACATTTGCATGGTTCCCCTGTATAGCACATATTAATTATGTAGTCTGTGGCCAAAAAGTAAAGTAAATCTAACTGTTTTGTATGGAATTGAAAATTCAATCAATATGACCAACCTAGTTACAAACACCAACAAATAAATACTACGGATGACCATGAGCGATTACTTCTAGTCACTGTTCCACAAGCCATATCATATAGCTAGTTAAATGGACTCTGGAGACAGACAGACAGAGATGCGGATCTTAGTTCTGTTATTTACTGCTGCCTGAACCTAGGAAAATTACTGCAACTCTCAGATTTTTCATCTTTAAAATGAGGTAATGCTACTACCTGCAACTCATTTGTCCACACTTACCAAGCACTGTTCTAGCCATTGGAGATACACAGACAAAAGTCCCTGTCCCTGGGGAGCTTGTTTTCTGTGTTTTATTGACATAATAAGATATAAATAAGCAGGAAAAGTATAGTTAGATAATAAATGCCATACAAAAAAAACAAAGCAGGTATATACAGAGGATGTCTAGTTTTAAGAGATGATACTGTAATTTTAAATAGAATAGTCAGGGAAAATACCGTACAATTTAGTTACCAACTTTCTAATCTTCTATCCATCTTATTTCATAGATAATATACACAATTATCATGTTTAATGTTTAGTAGCATCAAAAGGGAGACCTCTTCTGTGCCTTACATTTTGCCCTATTTCTACCTCATGTATGCTATATCCATGTGTATTGAATTACCAATACCCTATGAAACCGAGAGTCCCTATAACTTTGATTACATTTAGCTTTAAGTCCTAGTTCTAGAAATTATATCCCTCTAGCTATATATACACCCCTCAGAGACCTAGCCTTTCCCCAGGCAGCAGAAGACAGATCAGGCTTGACTAATGGTCACAAGGTCTAGACCTCTGGCAGGCTAAAGATAACATTTTGACATAAGTTTCAGTTCCTGAGCCCTAAGGTGGAACCACTCCCCATCTACTTACCCATGACATCAAAGGGACACTAGAAAATAACCTCAGAGCCGCCCTGAAGACCTGAGGAAATTATTCTTTACCCTTCACCTCCTACCAATCAGCTCCCAACATGACCTGGAACCAAAGGTGTCTTGAGATTTTGCCCTTTGTCTGTCACCTACCCATCCTCAAGGAATTCAGGCTTTTGAGCATTAGCTTCCCGTTCTCCCGGGTGGCACCATTTATCAATAAAGTAGCCAGTATTTCTCCACTGCAATTCTCAGTGTCTAGTGTTTGGCTCTACTAGCACCGGGTGGAGGAACTCTTTCTGTCTCTAACACCTATACTTACCTTTGAGTAGGCATTTGATAAACATGCACTGAATTCGTAAAAACGTATATAATTTCTTAGGCACTTTTAGATTTCCATGTCCATGTGTACTCAGAATCTAAATGGTACTTAACTCTGAATGCAGTGATTAAAGAATTTTATTACTCAGACTTCAAATCAAGAGATCTAGGCTTGATCTGTAGTTTTCTCTCTCTATTCTCTACTTGGCAGTAAGAGAAATAAGAGTTTAATTAAAATTTGGATTGTAGAAGAGTTGTTAGGAGCAGGCAGTGACAACAGAAAAATTACATCAAGTAAGAAGCCAAAGAGAAGGAATAGAGAAGATGAAACTACCATAATGGATGCACTTCAGCATTAAGAAATGTGAATTATGCTTGCTAACCTCTGTTAAAAATGATAGCAAAGCATATATTTTTTAAAGACTTAAGTTGATAAAAATAAACATTTTGTTACTTTAAGGTGTTAAGACTGAGTGTTCTGGGAAATTCATTATGGTTCACACCTCACTGCCTGGTTATAATAGAGAAATGGAGTATTAATGCTTCTCAAATGACAAACATGTTAAGACTGAACTGATAAACTTACATTTCATTGCGTGTGTTAGCTGTGCATATTGCTGTTGAGCAAGAAAACGAAGTTTATCTTCTGATGTGCCTCCTTGAGAGAAATCTTTAAGTAAATCTGTATCTAAAAGCAAACAAATGTTTTAAATTATATCACTATTACATGTTTTCCATATATTGCTATTATCACATTATTTAATTTTTGATCATTTTCCCTCTTAATGAAAGTTTTCATGGAAAATAGTAAAACTAAATAAATAGTATTATAAAAATGCTGACTTAAATATTGAAAACTAAGTTGACAAAGATAATTTTTTTTAGTTTTAATAGTTTTTCTTTTTTCTCCAAACCCCTATGAGATAGCCATTCAACTAGTCAAATAAGTCTTTAGGTACAGAAAAGAGAATGCTGTCAGCTTAGAGACTAATAGAAGAAAAGAGAAGATAACATTTATTTTCCCAGGTAGAAATGATGACCTACAGTCTAAGCTCAGTACGAAAAAACACAAAAGAATACAATTTTAAAAATTAACTTACCAAAAGAAATTTTGGATGAAAAAATTCAGGGAAGCAAATATATTCCTTCTTAATAGATCAAGAAACTATTACAGTAACATTTTAATTTCTGAAGCTAATGCTAACATATTTCTTGATATTATTAGCTAAGACATATTGAATGCTACTTTATATAGATTATTTTATTCAACAACTTTTAACATTGAGGAAACTGTGTAAACATACATTAAACAACTTGTCTAAGGTCACATAGCTACTCTGTTGAGCCAGGATTCTAGCTCCAAAACTGACCACAGAGCCCAAATTTCTAACCTCTGTATTGTTCACCACTTAGTAACTCCCTGGATTGAAACAGCCAACTATTTTTACCCCATATTTGGCGGTTCCCCACTCCAGTTATATCACTGAAGGTTAATTAAACTCCATTTCTTTTCAATTTAGTTTTACACTCCACATCTTTCTACCTGTTCTAAAATTATCCACCACTTTTTAAAGGACTATTTATACATTATTACACTCTAAAACCATACAGATTACCTTTTTCATCCTATTTTAAAATAATTCCAAGTTATTTTAAACTTCATATATTCTTCAATGGTTCTAACGGTTTTCAATGTTTTCCAAAATGAATTCATGATTGCTCTCTTCCACCTATCACCTAAGTCTGATGAAACATCTTTTGTATTCATCCCCTAAATTCATGGCTACTGTTTCTACCATAGTCATCAGGTCAGCAGCTCCTTGTTTGCTTTGGCTATGATTTCCTCAAAGTACAGTTACTTTAAAAAACGCTCGGTTTTCCCAAGTTTGCCAAAGACCACTTGTTGCTTTATCCTGTTGCCTCAAAACATTACCAATACCTAGAAAACTTTTTCCTGTCTCCCTTTCTCATCATTTGTAGTTTCCTTTGGGCTGGTCTCCCAGCTTCCAGTTTATTTTCATCCACAGCTTATTTAGTTCTGCATTCCCACTCCAACATGGCCCAGGATAAGACCAGAGACCCACATTCTCAGCTATGATTCTCTTGCCTGCGAGGCTTATTATAAGTGCTATTTCTTCCCCTCTCTTTTCAGTGTCTACTAATTCTTCAATGATCATTTCCCAGAGTTAGTGCAGGCATTTTCTCAGTCTGCTCTCCCATCTCAGATAGTTATTCTTCTGTTTAACTCTCACTGGAAAAACATTATCTACAGGACGTCAATATTCTACATGGTACAGTGTAAGTCCAATTAAAGATAATGTAGCAAAATAAACAAACAAACAAACAAAGAAGCAAATAAATAAATAAAATGTAGTTACTGAAAGAAAATGTTAACTGATTAAGTTTAAAACCCAGTTTCTCTATTTACTAGCTATATGACCTTAGACAACTTGCTAAATTTCTCTGAGTCTTGATTTTTCCTCTCAGTAAAATAGAAATAATCAAATAACATTATCCCCAAAAAGTTATTGTAACTATTAAATGATAGTGCATGTGTACTACCTAGAATATCGACTGGGACACAGTTTTGCTCAATAAATATTAGTTCCTTTCCTTTCATTTCTTTTTCTCAATTTTTAATTATGTCCTTGCTAGAAAGAGAAAAGTTACTCCCCATGTTCTGAATATTAGTGGAATGTCTTGTCTAATATTCTAGTTACCTTTATCTACGCCTTTCAATATACACAAGGGGTCAGTTTCAGTTAACGTGGGGCCAGTACGCTGTGATTAAGAGAAGGATTCGAAGTGCCGACCTTGGAGTCAGAGCAGTTGTGCTTGAATCCGGGCTCTGACACTTACTAGTCTAATGACTGGGGGACTTCAAACTCCACTGTAAGCCTCAGATTCTGTATTTGTAAGATGAAGATTATAAGAGTAACTACTACTTTGCGTTCTTGTGAGGATTTGGTGACATTACCCAAATGAAGTGCTTAGCTCAGTAGTGCCTTACATGTAAGTGCTCAATAAAGGTTAATGTTAAATAATATTTTGAAATTTATTAAAGAAGGAAATAAAATATTCCTAGAATTAACATTTAATCTGAGTATTCATATCAGAAACCATACATGCTAAGGAAGTCTTGAGTTTGAAACAGTCTGATTATGATTTAATTAGGCCTGTGTTTAGAATATAGGTTCTGAAATCAGGCATCTCTAAATTTGAGTCCTAGTTCTGCTCCTAACTAGCTGTGTGACCTTATAAAAATGAATTAATCTTTCTGAGTCTCAGTTCTTCATCTATAAAATTTGGATAAATTGTTGCCCTAGCTCAGTGGTTCTCAACCTTCTGGCCCTTTAAATACAGTTCCTCATGTTGTGACCCCAACCATAAAATTATTTTCGTTGCTACTTCATAACTGTAATGTTGCTACTGTTATGAATCATAATGTAAATATCTGATATGCAGGATGGTCTTAGGCAACCCCTGTGTAAGGGTCGTTCGATCGCCAAAGGGGTTGCAACCCACAGGTTGAGAACCACTGCGGCCTAGCTGGTTTGACTCAGTGGATAGAATGTTGGCCTGCGGACTGAAGGGTCCCAGGTTCGATCCCAGTAAAGGGCACATGCACAGGTTGCGGGCTTGATCCCTAGTAGGGGGCGTGCAAGAGGCAGCCAATCAATGATTCTCTTTCATCATTGATGTTTCTATCTCTGTATCCCTCTCTCTTCCTCTCTGAAATCAATTTTAAAAAATATTTTAAAAAATAAAAGTAAATGCTGATAAATTGTAATACCTATAACTTGAGCTCCAGAATATGCCAGAACAGCACTGGCCAGCTTCTGTTCTGATTGCCTACATCATTCCAATTAATACATATTTTGAATATCACCCTTGCCCATATCTCACAGGATTGGCTTAAGGATTAAATGAGGCAATGAATATCAAGTACATTATACATAGTATTCCATACATGGAAGCTATTCATTAATCAGATATATCTGATGTCATTTTAATTATTTTAAATAATTTTATTTAAATTATCAATACATTTCAATAATTTAAAAATTAAAACAAGTACCTTCATGCTCATTTAAAATAAATTCTACTGGATTACTAATACCCAGTCCTGAACAACGAGGTAGCAGCAGAATCACTTTAACTTTCTGTAATCTATTATCCTTCCATTCAATGTTCAGAAATGTCTCAGGAAGTATTTCAATATCTGGGAGAAAAATATAGAAAAAATTAATGTAAAATACTAATTAAAAGCCCTAATGCAGTATGTAAGTAAGCCTATTTATCATTGTTCGTTTTTAAATCCTCATCGCCACAAAAACTCATTCTAATGTAGTCAGAAAAGATGATGTTCATCTCTGATAAATTCCCAAAGTTAATACATGAATTCTGTAGGGTTTTCTCTTCACTTGAGAGAGTGATTTTGAAGTTTAAATATTTCCTACATAAGACATAATTAAGTTTTCCATTCTGAACTTAAGATTCCATTTAAAGCAGTATGCTGCAGTGGAGGGAAATGGCTTTAGACACAAAAATACCCAAATTTGATTCCCAATTTCACTATTTACTAGCTGCGTGACAATCTCTCGAAGCCTCCATTTCCTTCTTCATTAATGTGGGATAACAAAGCCTCCCTCATCTAATGGTGGTGAAGACTGAGATGAAGTAGTTAAGCTCACATGGTGCCTTGTGTACCCTGAGTGCTCAGTAATGGTTATTTCCCTGTCCATTTTTTAAATGCCCTTTTATATTCTATCTTCCCAGAAAAAAACCCAGATATCAGTAGTATTTATGAGCCACAGTGTAAGGTCACTCAGGGGCCTTGAAATTTAGTTTAAGAGTCTGCCCTCCCTCAGGTTATAACTCTCTGTACCCTATCATTTTTCTTGTTGTTAATCTCCAACAACAATCTGCAACTGAGGTACATGCCCTTGCAAAGAATCAAACCCGGGAGCCTTCAGTCCCTGGGCCGAGGTTCTAACCACTGAGAAAGCTGGCCAGGACTCTGTGCCCCTATCTTAGGCCACTTCTCTGCTTCTGCAATGGCTCATGTTCCCCTCACTGCTGAGGAGTCACTCCTGAAATTGCCCTACCCACTCCTTCCTCTCTCCTGATTAAGTTTTCCCTCTTCCTATTCTGTCTCCTTTGAAATTATTGTTTTATTCAAGTGGGCCTTTTGTCCTCCCACCCCCATTTTAACTTATTAGAAAAGTTCAAACATATACAAAAATAGCCATAATATATAATAAATTCTCAAGTACTGTCACAGTCCTGCAACAGTGAACCATTCATGTTCAATCGTTTCATCTACTTCTGCACCCACTTCCACCACCCCACATACTTTGAATCTATAAATATTTCATCGTATATCTCTAAAAGATAAAAACTCCTTTTAAAATAGAATTACAAAATTTTAAAAAATCCTAATTACCATTAAATAATAATGGCATCAAATGATGGCTAAAATTTCTCATCAGGCACACATCAAACATTTTTAATAGTTTGAATTGATACATCTTATATTAAAATTTTTTATCTAAAGAAGCTTCCCCTATTTTTCTTATCATTTATTTCTTAATGAAACTTGGTTATTTGTACTAGATTTTCCCACAGTCTGGATTTTGCTAATTGCTGCCCTAGAGTGTAATTTCATATGTCCCTGCTTTTTGTTCTTCCCATCAATTAGTAGATCTTTAGAAGCTCAATTAGATTCAGACTCTCTTGTTTTTTCGTTTTTTCTTTTTCAGTGGGGAGGCAGAGAGAAGCAAAACTACTTCACAAATGGTGTCATATTCACCCACTATGTTCCCTTTGTAGTATCAGCAAAGGGGTTATAAAATAGTCATAGGGTGGTGTCCCCTTAGCCACAGTTTGTTTTCATGGTTTCAGTTACCTGTGGTCAACCATGGTCTGAAATATTAAATTTCCCCAATCATCAACTTCAGCTGCTCCTGACATCAACCATTGACATCGTCATGGCTCAATGATTCAGGATCACCGGAAGCAGATGATCCTCCTTCTGATATATCATCAGAGGATCATAGTAGCCTAACACTTCGTCTCATTATGTAGGTGTTTATCATCTCACATCTCATCACAAGAAGGGTGAGCACAGAACAATAAGATATTCTGAGAGAGAGGGAGGCCATATTCACATAACTTTTATTGCAGTATATTGTCAAAACTGTTCCATTTATTATTAGTTATTGTTGTTAATCTCTTACTGTGCCTAGTTAAAAAATTAAACTTTATCACACGTGTGGTTTGAGGCACCCATTGTATCATCTGTGGATAAGGAGGCTACTATATACTAATTCTATTGCCCTTTTTTTATTTGTTATCTGGAAACTTTATCACACGTGTGGTTTGAGGCACCCATTGTATTCCCTACGGATAAGGAGGGGCTACTATATACTAATTCTACTGCCCTTTTATTTATTATTTGGAATATACTTCTAAAAGGAGAAACCTCCTTTCCTCTATGCTTGGCCACCCAATAGTTCCTGTTTTCCCTGTTAACTAGGTAAAAGGTGGTCAACTACTTGAGAGCTCTAAAATGTACAGAGGTGATAACTGTACAGTAGCCACTGCCTACCGCGGCTGAAAGAACTGTAAACAAGGAACTTAACAAGTCAGAGGAGGGGGAGGGGCAGCAAGACTGAGATTGAGCTCTCCGAGGGCAAGGCTAACACTGCTAGGACCCCTGCATGGCCGCCACAGGGGAAAAGTCTTGCAATGTCTCTCCAGCACCTTTTGAAGGCAGAGCCTAATGCTGAGCCAGCTGGCAATGGAGAAATGGAGTATAGAGTATACCAAAAGTTGTGTTAAGTTTTGGTAAGTTGTATTGTTCCAGGAATATGCCCATGTTGTTTAAATGTTCAAGTTTGTTGGCATTAAGTTGCTCATAGTGTCTTTTTATTATGTTTTAACTGTCTCTAGGATCTGTAGTGACTTTGATCAGAATGGGCTCAGAATTTTTTTTATATGTGCCCTGACCAGGGATCGAACCTACAACCTTGGCAAATTGGGATGGTACTCTAACCAACTGAACTAGCCAGGGCCAGATCATAATTGTTTTATGATCTTTTTCTTGAGTCAGAATAAATTCAGGTCCTTTATCCATTATTTGTGATATTTGTCTTATCATTGAGTTTAATATATTTTAGATACAAGTCTCTTATCAGAAATATGATTTTCAAATATTTACTCCCATTCTGTGGGTTGTCTTTTTCACTATCTTGATAGTGACCTGTGAAGAACAAGTTTTTAATTTGGATAAAGTCCAATTTAGCTAATTTTTTCTTTTGTTTTGCTATTATATCTAAATAACCACTGCTAAATCCAAAGTCATGAAGATATACCCTGTGATTTCTTCTAGGAGCCCTATAGTTTTACCTCTTATATCTCTGTCTTTAATCCACTTTGTGTTAATTTTTGTATATAACTTGAGGTAGGAGGCGAACTTCATTCTCTTTCTCTCTTTTTTTAATCCTTACCTGAGACTTTTCTCCCATTGATTTTTAGAGTGGAAGAGATAGGAAAAGACAGAGAGAAATATCAATGTGAGAGCAACACATCGATTGGTTGCCTCCTGCATATCCCCTGATCAGGGCCCAGGCTGGAAAGGAGCCTGCAACTGAGGCATGGGCTCTTAACTGGAATTGAACCTGGGACCCTGTGGTCCACATGCCAATGCTCTATCCATGGAGCCAAACCAGCTAGGGCCAACTTCATTCTTTTTCAAGTGGCTATCCAGTTGTCCCAGCAGTAGTTGTTATTTCTTCCTCATTGAGTGGTTTTAGCATAATCAATATATATAAAAGCCTAAGCGACTGTTCGACTGTTTGCTATGATGCGCACTGACCTTACTACTGGGGTCTGGCCCATCGGGACTGGGCGAGATAGGCCGGACATGCCCTGGACCCCTCCTGTCACTCTCCCTGGCCCGATTGTGCACCAATGGGGTCCCTAGGCCTGGCCTGCACCCTCTCGCAATCTGGAACCCCTTGGGGGATGTCAGAGAGCTGCAGGCCAGGCCGAGGGACCTCACCAGTATATGAACCCATGCACCAGGTCTCGTGTGTGTGTGTGTGTGTGTGTCGTGTGTGTGTGTGTATAAATATAAAATATATCCTATATAATAAAAACCTAATATGCAAATCAACCAAACGGCAGAATAACCGGTGGAATGACTGGTCACTATGATGCGCAGACTACCAGGAGATAGACACTCAACGCAGGAGCTGCCCCCAGCCTGCAGGCCTCAGGCCAGCCAAGGCAGGTGCCAGCAGGGGCCCCCCAATTGCCCCACCGGTCGCCCCACAGATCAGCCCTGATCGCCAGCCAGGCCTAGGGGCCCTACCTGTGCACAAATTTTGTGCATCGGGCCTCTAGAATATTATATATTGCAGTTGTTTCAGTAGTATGTATCATACATGTTAATATGATATTCCAATTCCCTATTCCATTTCCCTCTCTCCCTCAGCTATTAGATATACATTCTTTATTTGTTTGATTGGTCCAAATATTATAACACACATCACTGACTTAATAATTTACTACTTTTATCATTTCATGGACAGAGCAAGAATGACAGAACATATTAATTCTATTTCCTTCTATGTGACGTTGTTGTATTTTATTTTAATTACATATAACACACATATTTACAATCCCACAAGACATTAGACTATACTTATTTAGATTTACCTATATACTTACCTTTTCCATAGTTCTTCATTTCTTCCAGTATCTACAACCTTCTATATGAGATGATGTTCTTTCTATTTAAACAATAGTCTTTAGTATACCCTTTATTGTGTCTGCTGGTGACAAACTCAGATTTTATTTGTCTGAAAATGTCTTTATTTCACTTTATTTTAAATGATATTTCTGTTGATTATGAAAATCTAGCCTGGCAGTTTCTTTCAGCATGTAGATATTGTTTAAAGGTCTTTTGGCTTCATTGTTTCTGTTGAAAAGTTAGTTTTTAGTTTTATTGTTATTCCATTAAGAGTAGTATGTATCAAAATTACAACTAAAATACAGAACCATCATTGAGCACTGCCTGAAAGCTGGCTGAATGGAAGCCCTACAACTAGAGAAGAAAACACACTGAGATTGGTAGGAAGGGAGCCCGCATTGAGCGAGCTGGTCCGTCACCCACGTGTGCTGCTTTTTAAATCAGCAGAGATATCGTCTCTGTGGAGGCCACCCAAGAGGAGAAAGAGGTCCCAGAGCTGGGAAGAGAAGTCCCCATAACTACGGGCTGTAAAAACCATCCAGGCCTTAGCCAGTTTGGCTTAGTAGATAGAGTGTTGGTCTGGAGACTGAAGGATTCCCAGGTTCAATACTGGTCAAGGGCATATGCCCAGGTTGCGGGCTCAATCCCCAGTAGGGGACGTACAGGAGGCAGGCAATCAATGATTCTCTGTCATTATTGATGTTTCTATCTCTCTCTCCCTCTCTGTTCCTCTCTGAAATCAACAAAAATATATTAAAAACAAAAACAAAAAACCAACAGTGACAGAGAGGCTGCCGGAGACCCAGATGTTCCTTTTAAATGGCCAAGTATGTGAACTTACTCAGACTCAATACCTCTGAGCTCCAACACGGGGTGGCTCTGGGGGACCCAGACACATACTGGGAGGAACTGGACTGTTTGGCATTGGGGCAGGAACCCAGGGACGGCTTTCTTCCAGACAGGGATGCTCGCAAGGGTCATTGTTCCTGCACTGGCAGCCATATCAGTGCGGCCCACACTGTTTGCTCCGCCCTGGTGATTCCCTGAGATCCCTCCCCATCGAATTTGCAGCTCCACCCAAGCTGTTTGCAGCAACTTTTCAAAATGAATGGCCTGTCCTGGCTCAGGCTTTGTTAAAATCTATCAAACAAGCTCCAGCTGTTGACAGCATCCCCTAACCTATCAATAAAAGGCCCAAGACCTGGCACTAGCACAAGCCTGCCTTGCTTCACAGTTAGGCTTCGAATCCTGCACAGCAGTTCTCCCACTGTACTCTCAGCTGGTCATCACATCCAATTGACCTGGAGATCAACTCCTCCCAGAGAGACTCAACTACAAGACCTTGCACACAGCCCACACAGGGGTGCACAAGAGGGCCCAGCTCTGGTGACTAGGAAGGCTGAGCCCCTGGGCCCTATAGGACACCTACTATACAAGGCCACTCTACCAATTCCAGGAGATATAGGAGCTCTGCCTATTACATAGAAACAAACACAGGGAAGCAGCCAAAATTTGGAGACAAAGAAACATGTCACAAATGAAACAAATGGAAGTAAGCAAATATTAGATACAGAGTTCAAAACCATGATTAGAAGGTTACACAAGGGTCTTCATGAGACTTTCAAGAATCTTAGTGAGAATGCCAAAGACATGAAAAAGGACCAGTCAGAAATTAAGCATACACTAACTGAAATAAAGAACAATTTACAGGGATTCAACAGTAGAGGATTCTGTGAATCAAATCGACTTGGAAAATGACAAAGCAAAAAACACCCAATCAGAAGAACAAAATGAAAAAAAGAATAAAAAAATATGAAGAAAGTGTAAGGAGTCTCTGGGACAACTTCAAGCATACCAACATGTGCATTATGGGGGTGCCAGAAGGAGAAGAAAGAGAGAAAGATATTGAAACCTATTTGAAGAAATAATGACAGAAAACTTCCCCTACCTGGTGAAAGAAATAGACCTACAAGTCCAGGAAGCACAGAGAGGCCCAAACAAGAGGATCCCAAAGAGGCCCAAACCAAGACACCTCATAATTAAAATGCCAAAGGTTAAAGACAGAATCTTAAAAGCAGCAATAGAAAAGCAGTTAGTTACCAACAAGCGAGCACCCATATGACTGTCAGATCATTTCTTAACAGAAACTTTGCAGGCCAGAAGGGAGTGGCAAGAAATATTTAAAGTGATGAATAGTAAGGACCTACAGCCGAGATTACTCTACCCAGCAAAGCTCTCATTTAGAATTGAGCGTCATATAAAGAGCTTCACAAACAAGAAAAAGCTAAAGGAGTTCATCACCACCAAACCAGGATTATATGAAATGTTGGAGGGTATTAATTAAGGAGAGGAAGAAGAAGGAGGATAAAATATGAACAATAAAATGGCAACAAATACATATCTCTCAACAATCAAATCTAAAAATCAAAATAAATGAACAAGAAATCTAATGAACAAATAAACAGGTGAATGAAATGGAATCAGAGGCATGGAAGCATGGAACAGACTGACGAATCTCAGAGGGAAGGGGGGGAAGGGGGGGGAGGAGGAGCGGGAAGAGATTAACCAAAGATCTTACCTATGGACACAAACAGTGAAGGCCTGGGGTGGGGTGGGAATCAGGTGGAGGGGGACAATGGGGGAAAATAAGGAGGACATCTGTAATACTCTCAACAATAAAGATTAAAAAAAATAGTAGTATGTATCATCTCCCTGGTTGCTTTGAACACTGTTCTTTGACTTTGTCTTTCTGCAATTATGCTATGATGTGCCTTGTATATTTTCGGTATATTTATTCTTACTGGAATGCATAGGGCTTCTTAGTTCTATGACTTAATTTATTACATCCATTTTGAAAAATTTCCAGCCTGAATTTCGAATATTATTTCTTCCCAATTTCTCTTCTCTTTTCCTGGTTTCCCAGTCACAACATACATGCAATCACTGGATCACCGAGTCTCATGTGTATTTTGTGATATCTTTCATATTATTCACACTTTTGTCTTCTCATGCTTTAGTCGGGGTATTTTCTTCAGGTTTATCAGTTCACTTATTCTTTCTTTAGCTCTGTCTAATCTAATAAATCTATCATTATCTTAATTTCACATATTGTATTTTTCAGTTCTAGAATTTTCTTTTGACTTTTAATTTTTTTAAATGTGTTTTTACTGATTTTAGAGAGAGAAGAAGAAAGGAGAGAGAGATAGAAACACTGACGAAAGAGAAACATCAACATCAATGGGCTGCATCCTAGACACCCCTACTGGGGATCAAGCCTGCAACCCAGGCATATGCCATGACCGGGAATCAAACCTGTGACCTCTTGGTGCATGGGTCAATGCTCAACCACTGAGCCACACCGGTTGTGCTTCTTTTCACTTTTTAAAATTATTGTTTCCAGTTCTCTGCTGAAATTCTACAACTTGGCATTTAGTCTCATCAGCATATTAATCGTAGTTATTTTGAAGTCCACATCTGATATCTCTAGTATTGGACCCTCCGTGGGCTTGCTTCTATTATAGTGTGTTTTTTTTTTCTCTTTATTTCAGCTATAGCTTTTCTTTTTGTTTGTCTAGTGGGTTGTTTTTTATAATTTAGTGCCAGACATTGCATTTGAAAAAATTTAAGAGATAATATGAAACCTAGGATTATGTTATTTTCTTCCAGGGAGAATTTACTTTTGCTTCTGGTAGGCAGCTAAACCTGAGCACTAGCAATCCCAGATCATCGTAATCCAACTGCTAATTGAGATGATTGACATTTGGGCTTCAATTCATGGGAGAACTGATTACTATCCAGGATATACTTCTTTTGTGCTCCAAATAAAATGCTGGTTATTTACCAGTCTATTTTTCAAGGTCAAGCCCTGAATTCTACTTTTTCTCTCCCTCATCCTGTGAATCTGTCAAAAGTTTTTCTTACTTTTCAGCCTCACTGGGCCTATAATAAATGTTATTTTTAGTCCTAGCATGATCCAATAAAAACCTTTTTAAAAATAAGAAGCATAAGGGGACTTATCTTCTAGATAATATCTTTGTCCCTTAAGCTCTCCTATGATTGTGTTCTTATTTATTAAAGGATGATCAATCATTTCTACCACTCACTTTGACTACTTATTGTTTGAACCTAAAATTAAATAGTGGCTAAATGTCAAGCAATATACCAAAGTACCAATATGTTCATTAATTTAAACTAGTTGTTTAGCCCTGGCTGATGTAGCTAAGTTGGTTGGGCATTGTTCCATGCACAGAAAGGTTGCTGGTTTGATTCCCAATCAGGGCACATGCCTGGGTTGCAGGCTCAATCTCTGTGCAGAAGGTAGCCAATAGATGTGTCACTCTAACATAGATGTTTCTCTCTCTCTCTCTCTTCTCCCTTTCTCTCTAAAAATCAATAAAAATACATTTTCAAAAACTGTAGTTGTTTAACCAATATTAATCGATAAGAACAGACTGATATAGCATGAGTTAGTGAGGATTTTAAGAGTATAGTTCACATAGAGTTTTTACATTAAAAATAACAAATTCAAACATTTTTAATATTTCTAAATCTTTTTGTAATTTTTATTGATTGGTTTTAGAGAGAGAGAGGAAGGGGGAGAAAGAAACATCAACTTTGTTGTTCTATGTATCCATGCACTCATTGGTTCGCTCTTGTATATGCCCTGACCGGGGACCAACCTGCAACATTGGTGTTTCAGGACGATGCTCCAACCAACTGAGCTACCTGGCCAAGGCTCTAACTCTTGTAGAACATTATCAAACAAATGAATATTAGTACTTACTTTTACATCCCATTTTTGTGAAAAGGTTCTTCAGGTCAGGATGCTTAGCTTGTGATTGCACTCCACACACAAATATTTTTGAGATATTATTTGTTAAGTTTGACATATGGGCAACTGTGTACCACGAACCTGTATTGACCATTAAGATATCATCATCCACATTTAATAAAGCCTTTACAGAATGGACAGCAAGACTTCGAGATTTATCCTGCAAGATATGGTATGATTAGAATTTCAAAGAATTTAACTAGAAGCATGAACTGACTTCTTTTGGTAAAAGAAAGTAGTTGGTAGGAATCTTGAAGAGACACCTAACCCATTTTATTTTAAAGCATCCTATACATTAAAATACAAAGTTAACAAAAATAACTGATATAAACTGATTTAAAACAAAGACCTTTGTTTAGCTTAAATTATGACTGTTATCATTTAACTTTGATTTGTAAGAGGTATATAATGCAATGCCAAAGTACCCAAAATGTGATGAATAGATTAGTGATGTCCTGCCCATTCCTAGTCATTCATGAAAGCCCATTCATCTACTACTGCCATTCTTCCTTTTTTAAAAAAACAAATTTGATTGATTGATTTGAGAGAGAGAGAGAGAGAGAGAGGAAAGAAGAATGAGAGAGAAACATCAATTTGTTGTTCCACTTATTTATGCATTTATTGGTTGATTCTTGTATGTTCTCTGAGAAGGGATCAAACCAGCAACCTTGGAGTATCAGGACAATGTTTAACCAACTGAGCTACCTGGCCAGGGATACTGCCATTCTTTCTTCCCTGTTACATTGTAATTTAAATTGCTGCTAGTTCACAGAGCTTAAAAAATGGCTGACAAGCATATAAAAGGAAGCTACACAGACTGGGATTCTGCAATTGATCTCAGTGCTCAGTAGGGTGTCTCTCTAATATAAGGCCAAAAGATTCTGCCCAAGAATATGGGTCCAGTAAAGGAATAAACCTTAGAAGACCAGGTAAATCTGAGCTAAGAATTGGAATCTAAGGACATAAAAATTAATTTAACTTAATATTTTAGACCTTTTATTTTTCATTTATGGAAACCTCATTATATCTCATATTCTCTTCCTGCATTGATAGACATTACACACCTCTTACAAATCAAAGCTATAAGACTATATTAAAGAGATAATGGGAAAGTATAACACACTGCATTTTCAAATGCAGGATGGCTCTAGCATTTTCCACAGAAATGTAAGGAAGAAAAGGTATCATTGTACCTTCTCTTGAATCTTCCCTTGGGAGAGAAAAATATAGCTGCCAGCAATACAAGTCTCCCCACGTATAGAATCTGGAGAGAGAATATGTTCTTTACAACTTCACATAGGACAAAGATGCCAAAGTACAATAGGAACACTGATTGTAGAGGTATTAATTTTATTCAAGGTGGAAATTAGAAACCTCCCTGATAATCTATAAAAATATAATCAGTTTGTTAGATTTTATTTTATTTATTTTTTGTTGTTGATAATCCTCACCTGAAGATATTTTTCTATTGATTCTTAGAGAGAGTGGAAGGAAGGGAGGGGGAGAGACAGAGAGAAAAACAATGATGTGAGGGAGAGTGGTTGCCTCCCCCATGTACCCCAACTGGGACTGGGGATTGAGCCTGCAACCAAGGTACAATGCCCTTGACCAGAATTGAACCCAGGACCCTTCAGTCCCTGGGGCCGACGCTCTATCCACTGAGCCAAATCGGCTAGAGCAGGTTTTATTTTTCAGTGGAAAGATTCCTTGGATAAGTAGGATTATTGAGAATCACAATGAATATAAGTGTTAATTTACCTGAAATATGAGTTTATAATCTTTGAAGAGATCTATATTTAGAAGATCACTTTTAAGATGAGATGGAAAAATTAAGACATCATAGCAATGTTGGTCCACAGCAAAGACTTTTCCACCAATATGCAATACAGTTTTGACTTTACTGTAGCCTCTTTTCTTCAAACTAAAATAAACTTCTTCAGGGCTGTAAACATACAACATTAGGTTGTAACTACAAATATATTACATTAAAAATGTATTTAACACTAGCATCTTTTCTTACACACAAAAAAACACACCACTCCATATATTACATTTAATGGAACTTACAATTTTAGGCAACAATCAGTTAAAAGATAGAGACAGAAAAGCTAACCTATTTATGTGATTATCTTTGGTAGTTTGGTGATAAGATTCTGAACTAAACTATGATTCTCCAATTACTCCCCCATTTAAAAGGTAATATTTCTTATCACGTTATTTTGAAATATGAATAAAGAATTTGATTAAAACTCTTACCTAATTTTTAACGTATTTATCCAAGCATAAAGTGGCAAAGTGGAGGCCCTTAGTTCCTGGTTCCTAACTGTTTCTGGAAGAATGTGGTCAATTGAAAGGGCATCATGTTTGATTCGACATCTTGCCAATGCCGCAGCCAATTTTGTCTTAAAACTAGAGACAGAAAATCCATTCTTGGTGATTACTGCATTGAAGACAAGTCTATAAATTTCCACTGGAAACATTAACAAATTAGATTTCAAATTTTAACAAATCCTTCAGTAATTCTATTTCAAATTTTTATAGTCTAAAATAAAAAATGGCCATATTTGAAAATAGAAATCCAATAATCCTGCTTCCTCTTTTCAGTTTTTGCTGCCCCTGTATAGTTAACTGTGCATCTGCTCAGATACTTTTATCAAGTGCTAGTTTCAAGACAAATTTAATGTAGTGAAAGAGGTGTAGGATTTAGAGTCAGACAAACCTGAAGTTAAATTCAGGTTCTGTCACTTACTAGCTGTGTGACCTTAAGACAGCAAC
>NW_005369827.1:1775828-1786607 GCF_000412655.1 Myotis brandtii | reverse complement strand
AGACAGACATTGATTTTGTTGTTCCAATTATTTATGCATTCATTGGTTGGTTCTTGTATGTGCCTTGACCTGGGATCAAACCCACAACCATGATATATGACAGTGATGGCGAACCTATGACACGCGTGTCAGAGGTGACACGCGAACTCATTTTTTTGGTTGATTTTTCTTTGTTAAATGGCATTTAAATATATAAAAAAATATCAAAAATATAAGTCTTTGTTTTACTATGGTTGCAAATATCAAAAAATTTCTATATGTAACACGGCACCAGAGTTAAGTTAGGGTTTTTCAAAATGCTGACACGCCGAGCTCAAAAGGTTCGCCATCACTGGTATATGAGGACAATGCTCTAACCAACTGAGCTACCAGGCCAAGGTAGTCTTGATAAGATTAAGGAACTTGCATGAATCTGTATCAAGCCCTTCCTAGTTCTGATTATCCCATGCCTCAAAGTTCCAAACAACAGAAAAGAAAAAGAATTGGTTAGCATGACCATGAAGACCCAATCATTTTTCTTATCTCACAGCCCCAATCCTATATAATAAAGAGCTAATATACAAATGGTTGTCACACCCTCGTGCCCTCGGGGGTCTGTTGGCTCAGACGCTCAACACTGTACTTTTCAGAGGAATGGGGACCAGCCAGGCACAAATGAGCTCGTGAGAGAGGAATGGGACCAGCCAGGCTGCAGCCCAGGAGAGGGACAAGCCACCTGCCCTGCGGTCCTGGGTGCCAGCGCCTGCGGCCCAGGAGAAGCAGCCTGCCCGGGGTCCCCTGTAGCTGTGACCGGTCCAGGCGAATCCGGCCCGCATATACATTTTACTAATTTTCTTTCATCTCTGACACTTCTATTATAGAGAAAGAGCAAATAAAATATTAAAATATTTCCTCTAATTAATTCCCTTTTAATGTGCACTAATTTTGTGCACCGGGCCACTAGTTTTTAATAAATGAGAATACAAGACTTTCTTTTGACCCATATTCATATCATTTTCACAGTAGGAATCTAATTGAATAATAAACCTCAAGGATAATCTTGAGCCCTTGCTGGTTTGGCTCAGTGGATAGTGTGTCGGCGTGCAGACTGAAGCGTCCCAGGTTCGATTCCAGTCAAGGGCACATGCCTGGGTTGCAGGCTCAGTTCCCAATGGGGACTGTGCAGGAGGCAGCCAATCAATGATTCTCTCTCATCATTGATGTTTCTATCTCTCTTTCCCTCTCCCTTCCTCTCTGAAATCAATAAAAACATGTTTTTTTAAAAAAAGGAACTAGAAAAAAATCATAACCTTAAATGAGAAATAGGGAAGAGAATCCAAAAAAGAGTCAAGTACAACCAGGGTGATGTGTGTGACTGCCAGAAGCTTAATAAAATTAAGCTTATTATCTACTTGGTAGAATGAGAACTTTTCACTTAAGAATGTGTTTATGTGTGAATATGTGTACGTGCATAGTGGAGTTGGAGAGGAAGAAAGAGAAGAAGAGGGAGAGAACAAACATAGAGGCACTTGGAAGGGAAAGTGTTTTCAAACATGAAGTCTTCTAGGGCTACAATAAAATTAGATTGGTGTAGTCCTATATACTAATGTCACAAAACTACAGGAAGGGATACTAAAAACAATTACATAATACATCAATGCACATAAAAGAATACATTAATATAAAGGAGGTAACAGTTCTATATTATACACTGTGAATTGTTTCTGAGTACAAACTATTTTTTATTAAATAATCTGTCTAAATACCTACATAGTTCAAATTTAATGCATATATAGTAGGTCCTTGGGTTATGTCAGAGATCCGTACCTACGGTGTGACGAAATGTGATTTTCGCCATAAGTTGGAACCCACCTACATAAGCACCTACATCACTCACATGGAGCACATACAGAGTAGTAATGAAGTGAAACAGTAAAAAAATTTTAAAAGACAGATAACAATTCCTGACCTTTATTTGTGGTAAATAATAAAAAAACATAAAGCACATATGTAAATATGTCGAATGACGGAACTTTTTTTTAAATAAATAAATGGGAGATGGCGACGTAACCACGAAATGACATACGAGTCCGACGTAACCCGAGGACTATCTGTAAATGCACTGACTGGACTATTTAATCATGAAATACAAAGACTAGAGATATGGCCCTAACCGGTTTGGCTCAGTGGATAGAGCGTCAGCCTGCGGACTCAAGGGTCCCAGGTTCAATTCCGGTCAAGGGCATGAACCTTGGTTGCGGGAACATACCTTGGTTGCAGGCACATCCCCAGTAGGGAGTGTGCAGGAGGCAGCTGATCGATGTTTCTCTCTCATTGATGTTTCTAACTCTCTATCCCTCTCCCTTCCTCTCTGTAAAAAAATCAATAAAATATATTTTTTAAAAAAAGATTAGAGATATGAAACCCAGAAAAATATATGTATTGTGTATATGGGTAAGTACAGGGAGAAATAATTTTCCAAATTTTAATATCATTTAATCACACAAAAAGTAATTTAAAGTATATATACAGTTATAAAGATTTTATATAAATATCAGATTGAGGACAAAGACCAAATCTAAATGCTATTAGAATAACCAAACATATTACTTCTGTAAATGAAATACTCTAGCTACAAAAAAAAAAAAAAAAAAAGTTTTCCAGAGCTGTGAGGCAGACTGCAATGATGAAAATGGAAGCAAAAATAGCCTTTCCCAACATTCCTGAGGCAGAAGTCCATCTCCTGCTACAGTCTGAATGTTATCATGGAAAACTGCTCAATTTTCTCTTTTTACCAGCATCCCCATTGTACATATAGCCAGAGCTTCCTTTCTATATGTTAAATTGTAGTTACGTAATTCCTAAGCTTAACCTCCATTCCACAATTTCTCATGGCTACAACCAACATGAGCTATGACTACGTCCTATCTTTAATCTTCCAGAGTACTCAGCCAAGCCTCATATCCTAGCAGTGGTTCTCAACCTGTGGGTCACGACCCCTGAAAATACATCCTGCATATCAGATATTTACATTACAATTCATAACAGTAGCAAAATTACAGTTATGAAGTAGCAACGAAAATAATTTTAAGGTTGGGGGTCACCACAACATGAGGAACTGTATTAAAGGGTCGTGGCATCAAGGTTGAGAACCACAAAGGCAAGGAGTGGCAGCATATAAACATTAAAGCCTTCCTGAAATTTGAATTCTGTCTACTCCCCTTTCTAACTCTATGACATTAGATAGGTTCCTTTAACCTCTCTATGCCTCCATTTTCCCATGTGTGGAAATGATAAGAGTGTCCACCTTATAAGGTAATTATGTCAAGAGTTTCTTATAACAGTGATTGATACATATTAAGTGCTCAATAAATGTAAGCCATATCACTCCACTACCTGAGTCCTCTGGTCTCAGCCTTCAATAATTTAAATGAAACTGCTTGATTTCCCATCTATATATATAAAAGCCTAAGCAACTGTCGCAACCGAAACAACCGAACAGACAGCCGAACAGGCTGCGTGGGGCGACCAGGCCGGCGAAAGTGAGGGACGACCAAATGACCGAGCAGCAGGTGTGGGGCGACCAGGCCTGCAGGGGGGTTAGTGAGCGGCAGGGGGGCCAGTAAGAGGCGACCAGGCTGGCGGGGGGCAGGGGGAGAGAAGTTGGGGGTGACCAGGCCAGCAGAGGGGGAAGTTAGGGGCAATCAGGCAGGCAGGCAGGCGAGCAGTTAGGAGCCAGTGGTCCCGGATTATGAGAGGGAGGTCTGACTGCATCTTTCCAAGTATAGACATCCCCCAAGGGGTCCTGGATTGGAGAGGGTGCAGGCTGGGCTGAGGGGATCCCGCCCCCCATGCACGAATTTCGTGCACCGGGCCTTTAGTAACAATACAAAATCAGATATCACACTGACAACTGTTTCAAATTATCTGTTAGATAAAAATCTTCCTACAAGATTGTTGTTGTTGCTATAAAGTGCTTTCTATTATGGTTCAACAGCATAATAACAAAAGCCCTAACAACAATAGCACTTAATGTTTATTGACCATTTACTATGTGTCTGGTTCTAATCTAAGCATTTTATATACATTAGTTTAATTAGCTCTCCACACCACCTTTTTATTATCTCCATAGTAGGTTTCTGCTAATATTTAGGATAAAAACAAAATCAAAACGTGTTTGTTTTTAACTAAGTAAAAGTTTGTGTGTTTTTTCAATTTGTCAAAGCAGTGGGTTCTTATCTACTGTTGGAATTCTCATTTGACACAGGATAGATTTTTCTAAAGAGCTATAAACAAAGCTAAGTAAATAAATATTTCAAATGAAATTTAATTTATGTATGTGCAAAAATTCTTAAGAATTTTTCATGATTTTCCAAATACAAGTTGGATCTTACAACTTGATTTAAACAAAAGATTTAACCTGTTCAATACTGTTGTTTTCTTAAGGTTTTTTACTGATTTTTAGAAAGAGCAGAAGGGAGAGGGGGAGAAAAAGAGAGAAAGATTGATGGGAGAGGGAAATATCCATCAGCTGCCTCCTGCATGCCCCCTACAGGGGATTGGCACGTGCCCTTAACAGGAATTGAACCAGCAACCTTTTGGTGCACAGGACAACGCCCAACCAACTGAGCCACACCAGCCAGGGTTTCAATACTGTTGTGTGTTTTCTAATACATTTTTTATTTTTAGAGAGAGAGAGGGGAAGGAAGAGGGATAGAGAGAAACATTATCTATCGGCTGCCTCCTGCATGCCCCCTAATGGGGATTGAGCCTGCAACCCAGGCATGTGCCCTGACCAGGGATCAAACCAATGACCTCTTGCTTCCTCAACCCCTGAGTCACACCGGCTGGGCTCAATACTGTTTTAAATCCTCACTCAAGGATGTTTTGTTTTTTACTGATTTTAGAGAGAGGAAGGAAGAGAGAGAAACACTGATGTGGGAGAGAAACATCGATTGGTTGCCTCCCGACCAGGAATGGAACCCTAAACCTAGTAATGAGCTCTGACTGGGAATGGAACCCACCACCTTTTGGTGTATGGGAAGAAGCTCCAACCAACTGTACACCAGCCAGGGCATTTTAATATTGCTTTTAAAGGAATGTAAGAAACCTGTGAACTTTTATATTTTTTCTCTATAAAATTTGACATGTATTATACATTATACTGCATAGAATTTTGCCAATGAAAATACTAATAATGATTCCACATAAAACATCCTTTTTACTTTTACAGTTACCTGTTAAGAAGGTTCTCTACTTCTTGAACTTCCACTATGCACTGTTTGTTATCAGAAAGGAGACGAGCTTGAAATTTTCTATCTTGAAAATCATACAGCATCACAATAATTAAACTGCTCAAATGATCTGGCTACCAAGGGGAAACACACAAAAAGAAAAGTATATAAACAATATCTAATAGCACTATTTTCCATTCCATTATTTTTCATAAAAGGGCAGGAATATGACTATATTTACAGAGTCTGGCTGGATTGAGAGAAAGAGGTCTCAAAATAGAAAAAAAAAAAGAGCCCAGTACAAAATAGATCTTTCAAAGAAGACAATTTTTGGTATGTTCATCAAAATGAAAGGACTAGGGCCAGTATTAGAAGCTTTAGAAGTAAAAAGAGTTAAGAATATACTTTAAAGAGGTGTCAGCATTTAGAAAACTAGCTATGACTTAAACCTGAAGGCTTTTTAGTACTTTGGAAATAACAATCAGGAGACAGCTAATTATATAAAAGGCATCTACTTACTATTGTAGTACTTGGAAAGATGCAGCTATCTATTAATATAGTTTCCAAAATACCTTGATCTGCAAGACAAGGTAAATGTCTGTTACTGAATATACCAAAGCTGAAAATGAAAACTTTGGAATCAAAGTACACTTTAGACAATGTCATAAAATACATTTACTTTCATAGCTAAAATATACCTCAATTCTTGATAAAGATTTAAATTACAATGGCATGATGAAATAGTTGCAATCGTTATGAATTTGGGCCCTAATGACCCAGGCTCCACATGGAATCACAGCCAAAGGTGCATTATCTGAATAGTCAAAGAAGTAATAAAGAAATCCCAACCTTTACGTCTTTTGAAAAACATTAAAGATCTCATTCATAATGTCTTATCTTGCTATGTATTGCTGTATTCAATTTGCTAATACTTTATTTAGGATTTCTGTTCTATGTTTATGTTCGTGAGGGGTGGTCTATAACTTCTAATATCCTTGTCACTGTTGGTGCACATCTTGGTCCTTTCCAAAGGCACCCAGCCACAGCAGAGGAAGCCACAAGCTGTGGATTGCGGATAGCTCCAAACAGGGTACACAGGGCCAGTCAGAAACAGCACCTGACACTGTCCTGCTCCAGAGATTAGGAGGCATAACAGATCTACCTAATACATAGTCACAAACTCAAATAGGCAGCCAAAATGGGGAGACAGAAAAAAAAAGAGCCCCAAACGAAAGAACAAAAGAATTCTCCAGAAGAAGAGCTAAATAAAATGGATAAGAAATTTATCAGACATAGAGTTCAAAATAATGATGGCAAAGATGGCATGAGAACAGATAAAGTAACTATGAAGAATGACATAGCACTAATAAAGAACACAGTGGAAGGAATACACAGCAGATTAGAGGAAGCCAAGGATCAGATCAGTGAATTAGAAGACAGGGTAGAAAAAAATCACTCAATCAGAGAACCAAAAAGAAAAAAACAATTAAACAGGTCAGCTTAAGGGGTGCCAGAAGGGGAAGAAAGTGAGCAAGGGATTCAGAACATGTTCTCAGAGCATACATTAAGCAATTATAAGGGTTTTTGCTGACAGGTTAGATGATTCTGAAATGACCAGGTTAAAGGCACACCAGTACCTGGTATTTATAATTCACTAACTACTATATACACCTAGAGAAGTTGGAGAAAGAATTAAGCCATCAATAAAATCAACAATTTCAGGGACATATCTTTCCTTAAGGTTTTTTCTATCTTTTTTTTTAAAGAAATTTATTTTTTAAGAAATCATTTTGCCAGTTTTTCTTTGTTTTAAATATTTAGTATTCCTTGAAACATCCACAGATTCTTTTTTTTTTGGGGGGGGGGGGGAAGCCCTGGCCGGGTAGCTCAGTTGGCTAGAGCATTGCCCTGCTACACCAAGGTTGCAGGTTTGAACCCCAGTCAGGGCACATACAAAAATCAACCAATGAGTACATAAATAAGTGGAACAACAAATCGGTGTTTCTCTTTCTTTCTCCCCCTCCCTTTCTCTCTCCCTCTCTCTTTAAAATCAATAAATAAAATTTAAAAACAAAACAAAACAAATTAGCTTCTAGTACTTAATAGGAATAGGTAGGTTATTCTTCATTACCTCCTTTAGCAAAAAGGTGACCTTCAGGCTATTTAGTAAAGCAGGAGTAGTGGTTGTCTTCATTTCAGAAAACATTATACTGAGCCCTTTAAACCTTAGGTTAATCAGATATACACTCTCTGCTTTGATAGAACTTATGCACAAAGAAGGACATCAAAGGAGCAAACAAAACTGGAAAACATAAAACCCAACCAAAGGAATATACTTAACATTTGTATAATTAAGGGATTTTCTCGGGCATTATTTTTTCTTCTCTTGTACTTCCTAAAAGAAAGTAATATGATCTAATGACTTGTTTACAAATTCACCAGAAAACAGACCATTACCCAAGCTCTCTTTAGCTTGTACATTAACCTTTTCAGCTTTACTGCTCCTATAAAATCTTATGAAAGAAACCGTAGTTTTCTTTTCTGAACCTATACTGTATAAACAAAATATGAGCTTACAAAATATCATGTGAAAGTATTGATAAAAAACTGCTAATGCAGAAGATAAATGTGAAATGACAAGAGCCTCCAATAATTTAAAGCAAAATATCAGGTCTTTAATTATCTTGAAAACTCACTGCACTTAGAAATTCAGGGTTTTACTCTACTCGAACATTCAGAAATTATTCAGATGATAACTTAAGCAATATATTATTATTCTAAGAAGAAAATATTTGTACCAAGTAAACAACCAAAGTCATCTTACTTTAGAATTTGAACATTTCTAGCAAAAGCAGGTTTGTAAAAGCCTATGATAATAATTTATCTGAATGGGATTTTCTGGGTCATTAAACAACATCAAATAGGGCCCAACTGGTGTGGCTCAGTGGTTGAGGGTGGATCCATTAACCAGGAGGTCACAGTTCAATTCCTGGTCAGGGCACATGCCTGGGTTTCAGGCTCAATCCCTAGTAGTGGGTTACAGGAGGCAGCTGATCCATGATTCTCTCTCATAATTTATGTTTCTATCTCTCTCTACCTCTCCCTTCCTCTCTCTGAAATCAATAAAAACATGTATTTTTAAGAAATCAATAGTAACAAAACCCTTTCATGAAACAAAGACTAAGAGAAAAAAGATAATTTACTACACACATGACCATCTAATTAGTGCAGAATTTTACATAAAATAATTTCAGACTTTTAGTATTGATTTCTAAAGGTAAGATTCAATATTCTATTAGGGAAACAAAGTGTCTATAATAGAGTCTTGGCATTAACATTAAATACCAACTAATCAACACAGATGCCCAGTCTGCATTTCATTCTTGCAAGGAAAAGTGTAAAAATGTTCATTTGACTCATTGGTTGGTCTTTAGGATTAAACTGGAGGAGGAAAAATGGTTAAGATAGATTTTAAAAGAAAAAAATCACAATCAGGAGAAAAGATGAAAACTAAAGGGAAGTTGCCTCTTAACATCAAATTTTTCTCTACATTGACAAATTCCTGGCCTTAAAGTCGACATCATCTCAGCAGACAACCAAAAATATATAATCATATCTAAGAAATTAATGGAACATTTTCCTAGCAGGGGATGTGCGGGAGGCAGCCAATTGGTGTTACTCTCTCTCCCTTCCTCTCTCTCTAAAATCAATAAAAACATATTTTAAAGAGATTGAAATGAATGGGACATTTTAATTCCACTGAACAATTGTTAGCTGCCTATGCACAAGAAGGCCCCAGAAGTATTAATACTAAAAGGATAGGCAAATGAGTAGTTGCCCTTTTAAGATCTCTTTAGGAAGCTATGTGCTTACCACTCCAACCATGCTAATACTCCAAATATTTCCAGAACTACTTTTTTAAAAATATATATATTTTATTGACTTTTTACAGAGAGGAAGAGAGAGGGATAGTTAGAAACATCGATGAGAGAGAAACATCGATCAGCTGCCTCCTGCACACTCCCTACTGGGGATGTGCCCGCAACCAAGGTACATGCCCTTGACCAGAATCAAACCTGGGACCCTTGAGTCCGCAGGCCAACGCTCTATCCACTGAGCCAAACCGGTTAGGGCAGAACTTCTTTTTGTAACTATATTCAGTCAGTTTACAAGCCAACATAAACTTTACAGTTTCTATGACATTATAATACACTGTGTTATTTAAATTAAAGTTGAAGGCCAGTACAACAACAAATGTCTCCAAGCCCTTTGACTTCTTGCTCTCCTAGTAACAATATTTGGTTCTATCCTGGGACCTGCTCCCCACACTCACAAGTTAATAATTAACCACCACTGAGGAAATCTGAAACGCGGCATCTCAAGCCCCAGAAGGAAATTAGAAAGCAGAATTCTGCAAAGGTTTGGAGGAACGAATGTATAAGCTCCCCAAATCAAAGCTATTGACAATAAATGGGGTCATCTTAATTGGGGTTGATTTAATTTCGATATTCATTTTTGATATATTGCACTTTTTCTTCTTATTCCCTCCCTGTTCCTCTCCCTGACCCTCTTACTGGTTTTTATTTTATATTTTTTGAGAGCCTCACACACTAAAATACAAGATGTAAACACAGAGAATGGAAAGAAATACCCAAGGAGAGGGAAAGTGTGGATGGGTGCTTCAATGGGTCCTTGTTCTCCCTGCTAATGGGAGTGTTTCCTTGTTCAATTCAATGACCGAATTACATCTAAGGCACCATGCTAGACAAAAATCTATCCTGAAAAACAGCTCTGGCCTGAAAAGGCGTGTTTTGCTGGAACTCTCCTCATTCCTTGACATTTGCAACCGACTAATGATACTCATATGCATGGAAACAAAACGTGGCATGAGGGGGCTGCAGGCCACGAGTGCGCTCCTCATGTTCTTGCAGCTGCTCCCCAAGGCCGGGCGCTACTCACACTTGAGGGCGCTGAAGGCCAGCTCATAGGCCAGGTGCTGGAAGGACTCGTCCTCGGACCCGCTGGACAAGGGCCGCAGGGGCTCCTTCCCATACTTGATCAAGACTTTCTCCGGTGACGTTTCGACTCGGATGCCCTGGAAGACGTTCGCTGCCATAACGTACACAGGGTCCGGATACCCAGTTTTGTCGGGGGTACCACCTGCGTCCTGCTCGCTGGACGCTTCGTCGTCCGACAGCGCCAGGCAAGCGAGCTGGGAGAGCTCCTCGGCGTTGCTTTCGTTGGGAAACTGCAGTTCACTGGGCTCCAGCATGGCTGCCCCCGGCCTGCCCTCGGTTACAATTCCGATGTTCCAGGAAAAGGTTTCGCTGGTGCCTTAAGCATCGTCTGTGAGGAAAGGAGAGGTTATCTCAGCACATCACTCTCTCTGCAGGACCACGCCGGTGCCCGCCTCGGCTGTGGCCTTCGAGACTGAGAGGTGACATGTACTGGCCGACCCGATCGGAGCATCCTCGACGCCGAGCCCGACAAGCCCCCACGAAGTCACACACTCAGGAGGGGAGAGGGATGGAGACAGCTGGGGAGTCGCCTCCCAAGCGACCGGCGG
>NW_005369827.1:1766339-1775252 GCF_000412655.1 Myotis brandtii | reverse complement strand
GGGCTCAGCCAGTGGTTCTTCCCGCCTCTCGGGACACCTGTGCCAGCCCCGCCCACGCCGACGTCGCGCGACCCCAGCGCGGACTGGGGGTCCTTGACTTCCCCAGAATGGCGAGTGGCCCCTCTTTCCCGACACACCCCCTGTGGCTCCCGGAAAGCCAGAATGTTGGGTCGCTGACAACACCCAGTTTAGCGGGGTTAGCAGAGGCGCAGGAAATGCCAACAGGTGGGTGTAGAACTACTGATGAAAAGGGAAAAAAAGGAGAGACTTAATGTACTCCGTGGTTGTTTTTTTTTGTTTGTTTGTTTTTTAAATATATTTTATTGATTTCAGAGAGGAAGGGAGAGGGAGAGATATCAATGAGAGAGAATCACTGATTGGCTGCCTCCTGCATGCCCCCCACCAGGGCATGTGCCCTTGACTGGAATCGAACCTGGGACCCTTCAGTCCCCAGGCCGATGCTCTACCCACTGAGCCAAACCAGCTAGTGCCCGTGGTTGTTTTTTTACAACAGTAGCTGACACGTTAGACGGACTCTTCCAGGGTAAGTTCTTTACAGACGTTGCCTGCAGAGACAGGCGCTGCTGAAATGGACCTAGGAAAGATCAAATTCGCCCCACCCTCCAAATTATAGAATGCAACTGGGAACATATATAAACCTCCCCCGGGGGTTTTAATCTGGCTATTTTTAATTTTTGAGAGCCCTAGAACGAAGTCTGCATCAAAGAAAAGTCTTAAACATGGAAAAATACTCATTGATTTCTAGAATAAAACCAAATGACTGAGATTTGAGTTTATTGTTGAGTTTCTGTGCATTTCAAACACTTCATTGATGGCCTTTAAAACCTATTTTGTTATCTTCGAAGTGCATGTTCTAAAACCAAAAAAGAAAGGAAAAGATTGCTTTATTTTTCTATGGCTACTTTGTATCTTCTCCAGCCAATTTCAGGTCTGGTAGTCTAATAATTTTAATGCCAGTTGAAATATCTAGAGCCTTTTTGCATGCACTCTAATTTCTTACAGTAAAATTCAGTAAACTAATAAAACGTGAATACATAAAGGTCATGCAATGAAATGTCACATGTATGTACTTCACATTTCCTGGTTTAGAAAAACCCTTTGTAAAATAGAATTAGGCATTGAATTATGGAAAAAACTTGATAAATTATATTTCAAGTTTAAAAAATAAATCTTTAAAAGAAATTAATAAAATACATGCTAATATCTATTTAAAAGAAAAACATCTGCTAGATACTTGGTCCCTATTTTCTCCATAAGGCAAAAACAGAACAAAGTCTACAAGATGAGTGAAGTTTTTAATTCTGGACTGAGATCAAACAAAGTCATATGAAAAAGCTTGCAAGTGCAAACATGCTAAATGTACTTACAGTCAATAACTCTAGAGACCCTACTGACTCCTGTTTAGGAATCTCAGAAATTTGCCCAACTATTTTGTAGAAGTGGTCCAATCTGGAAAGTAAACACAATTCACACTAACATTATTATGGATACTCAGGGATTCTAAATTGTGGTCCCTAGTCCTTCTCTTGGTGTGTGAAATAGGAAGGGCTAGACTTTTGCATTTGATTAACTTACATCTGTGAAATCTTGGGCAAGTTTTTAACATCCCTTGGCCTCAGTTTGGCACCATTCAATTTTTATTATAAATATTTGCGTCCAGCTGGTGGGGCTCAGTGGTTGAGTGTCGAACTATGAACCAGGAGGTCATGGTCCGATTCCCAGTCAGGGCACATGCCTGAGTTGTGGACTCGATCCCCATGGTTGAGTGTCGACCTATGAACCAGGAGGTCATGGTTCGATTCCCAGTCAGGGCACATGCCTGAGTTGCGGACTCGATCCCCAGTGTAGGGTGTGCAGGAGGCAGCCAGTCAATGATTCTCTCTCATCATTGATGTTTTTATCTCTCTCTCCTTCTACCTTCCTCTCTGAAATCAATAAAATATATATATAAAATAATAATAAAAAAATAAAAAATTGTTTGCACATATCTGTCTGTATTCCCCCTCCATCTACCTTCTTTCTACCCACACAACCTGAACAACACATATACATGCTCTAAAATTGTTTTATTTTTATTACATATTATATCTTTTTATTTCCAGAAGTTAGCAAAATATTGTTCTCTTTATCACACACACATGCACAGAAGATTATACATATAAGATGTCTTAGGAGTTATGGTGCATTTTATTATTCATCACATAGTACACAGTACAATCTGCTGAAAATATGAGCTAAAAGCCAGCTATAAACTTAAGATAATATTGTCTTTCAAAATATTATTTGGAAGCTTCTTGTCTTTTATGATAGATCAATATTAGTGACAATCCATTGTATTGAAAAATAGATTTAATGAGAGTCTTTACCACCAAAATAAAGCATAGGCAAACAGTTGTGGGTTAGTGAACTCATCGTTGCTATTTAATCGTGTGTATAATCCTGCCTCCTTACCTCTCACTTCTGAGTTATGGACTCATTGTGGAGGGGAGGGCCCAAGGGAAGCACATTCAATCTCAGTGCGCAGTGTACTAAAGTCACCATAGAGATAGGTGTGTGGAGTCAATGGTTGTGAAAGCACAGTAGTAAAAAAATGTAGGCTTTGTTTAGGTCACACTCTGTAATATGATCAGAACATTACATTAGAGATGGTGTCGAAACTAAAAAGTTAGTTACTGGGAGCTTTCTGCCAAAGGAACTAAACGGAGTGCTTTTCTTTCCCCAGAGGGTGAGTATTGGATATATTTGTAGATTAACATTCCTGTGATTTGACCCAGAGTAGCTCCTGTATGTTTGCCAAGTAGGTGTTCAAAATGCATTTGCTCACTTGCTTCAATTTGATCTGGGTGTATAAACTGCTCAGTTCCTCTAAAGCAGCAGTTCTCAACCTGTGGGTCGAGACCCCTTTGGCGGTCAAACGACCCTTTCACAGGGGTCGCCTAAGACCATCCTGCATATCAGATATTTACATTACGATTCATAACAGTAGCAACATTACAGTTATGAAGTAGCAACGAAAATAATTTTATGGTTGGGACACAACATGAGGAACTGTATTTAAAGGGCTAGAAGGTTGAGAACCACTGCTCCAAAGCCTATTATAGAAATGTAAAAAGCATATGAAAACTAAAGACTTATAACTTGTGTTCTTAAACACCAGGATGCAATTTATAATTATTGCTATTTAGAAATGGGAATTCATGGTCAGAGCTGAAATATCCCATCCCCAAAGGAGGGGATAAGGGCTAGATGCCCAAGAAGACAGGAGACTCACCCCAGTTCGGTGAATATCATCCTCTGATGCGGTTGAGAGTTAGTGTGAAGGAATGTTTTATGTATTGAAAAGGGTAGCATTACTCAAGAGTTCTCTTGCTAGTAGTCCTTATGGAAACTTGTCTCAAGCAACTTGAAAAGGATGTCATAAGCTGATAATGCAAACATCCCTTTGCAAAAAACAACAGATGATTGTGGGTGGATTGTTTAACACAAGACCATTAATAATGAATGATTCTAGATGCCCAAGAAGACAGGAGACTCACCCCAGTTCGGTGAATATCATCCTCTGATGCGGTTGAGAGTTAGTGTGAAGGAATGTTTTATGTATTGAAAAGGGTAGCATTACTCAAGAGTTCTCTTGCTAGTAGTCCTTATGGAAACTTGTCTCAAGCAACTTGAAAAGGATGTCATAAGCTGATAATACAAAAAACAACAGATGATTGTGGGTGGGTTGTTTAACACAAGACCATTAATAATGAATGATCAGTCAAAAGAGCCATATTCACTTGCAGAGGGGAAGCAGCAGAAGACTGGATAGGACAGAGTTCTAAAGGGTAGGGCACGTGGAGAGGAACAAAAGTCTACACACCATAGTTATTCAGAGATGGTGCCATTAGAAATAATACTCTGAAACTTAGAAGCCAAAAATGACAACAGCAACTAAGGAAGAGTTTGAGTTACCTAGGATTCGAGGAGAAAAGAGGATTCAAAAGACATCATTCCAGCCCTTGATTGTCCTTTGTGGCCCAGGAGAAACAAGGATTAAAACAGACAATCACTGTAGTAGAGTAAACCAATGCAGTAATTTCCTAGAGTTGGTTATTCAAGCACCACTTGCAAGATTTTTTCGCCATACTCAAATATTTACCTAATGTTTTCTTTTAAATCAGATTCACCTTTTTTTTTTACTTAAGTAGAACTATAAATGGAAAATCAACATGATATGCCATAAATTAAAATAACCACAACAAAAATAAAACTATGAAATTCTAGCTAGAAACTGTTGTGCTAAGGTTCCTGGCTTGAGGTTAACTGTTCTTGGTTAAAGGGCAGATGGGCAATATATGTGTTAAACACAGGTATAGAAATGAGATTTTCTCCTTGCCAGAAGGATCAAAAGAGCATAGAATAAAGCAGCTTTTTTTGCTATGTGGTTAAATGTTATTCAATGCCACGTCTGCATACCACTTCAAATCATCTCTCATATCTTCAGTGGTGCTCAAACCACACTTGAGAAAACACTGCATTAAGAGATTTAAATTCAAGAGTTGGAGGACAAGTGGTTCCTCTGAAACAAGAGGGAGAAAATACAAAAATTTAGAACTGGCAAGAAAGAAATGAGAAGGATCTCATGTCACAGATGAGTTTAGTCTACTTACATGGCATAATGGTAGTAGGAATTTTAAAGCTTGGTAGAATCTGAAGACCTGGTTTTTAGTTCTAATTTTGTGATGAATTAGTTGCATAACCCCATGGGAAGGCCCTACACTGTATATTTGAGTCTTGATTTGTTCAAGTCTATGCTTAATTTACTAAGAAAAAAGTGGGTGGAGAAGGATTTAAAGCATGGAACAGAATGCAGAATCTTGGAGGGAAGGCAGGGGAGGGTGGGTGGGAGGGAGATAATCAACCAAAGACTTTGTATGCATATATGCATAACCCATGGACACAGACAATAGGATAGTGAAGGTCTGCTGTAGGAGGGAGGAGGGTAGGGGGCAGTCTGGAGAGGGTCAATGGGGGAATAAAGGGGACATATAATACTTTCCACAATAAAGATTTAAAACAAACAAACAGCAAAAACCTTTTACAAGACCTCAAAAACCATAAAATGGTCAAGATACATAAGGGGCTGGGAAAGTACAAGATGAGCCTGGCACATCTTAAGGTGTCAGAAATGCAAAAAATAAAAGACTAAGATTGGCAGTCAATACGAGAAAGATATTCAAAGATTTTTTTTTTAATTTTTAAAGGCAACTTTATTTTATTATTTTTTTAATATATTTTTATTGATTAAGATATTACATATGTGTCCTTATCCCCACATTATCCCCTACCCCCCTCAAAGATTTTAATAATATTCTCTATTATTTTGCACCAAAGGTGCATCATTCTTTCACTACCAGCTGGTTTCCAACTCCTGGACCAGAGGATTTCGGTGGAAATCCTGCTATTTTGGAGATTTAAAAATTAGATTTGAGCTGTGCTAACTTTTGTGAAGAATCATGGTTTCTCTTCAAAGAGGGAGTATGAAGCACAGTCTTCTCAAGGCCTTTCTGACTTCCAAAACTGCCAATACTGAACACCTGTGTGAGAAACTGTGGTAGGCATGAGCTCCTCTTTGGGAAAACCCTGTTTTACCTACTGTTTTGCATGTTTGTATTATCTTGGAAAATGTTTTTTTCTCTTTTGAAGTATGATTATTAATATACTAGAGCCTGGTACACAAAATTCGTGCACGGGTAGGGAACCTAGGCCTGGCCGGTGATCAGGGCCGATCAGGGCCTTCCGGCTGTCAGTTGGGGTCTCCCTTCCCTGGCTGCTGGCTCCCGGTTGGGACCTTCCTTCATTTCGCGCTGCCCCCTGGTGGTCAACACATGTCATAGCGAGTGATTGACTGCCCAGTCTCCCGGTCAAACTCCAGAGGGGGCACTTTGCATATTAACTATATATATATATATAGACACACACACACATATATATATACATATATATACACATACATATATATATATACATACATATATATACATATATATATATATATTTTTTAACCAAAGAAGGCAGAAATGAAAGAATAAAAGAACAAAGATATAAGACAAACAGAAAAATAGAAAATTGGTTGATGTAAATCCTACCTAATTTGTAATTACTGTATATATAAATGGATTAAATACTCGAATTAAAAAGCAGAGGTTAGTAGAATAAATTGAAAAATCCAACTACATGCTGACTACAAAAGAAATATTTTATTTTATTTTTCATTTTTTTTTAATTGATTTCAGAGAGGAAGGGAGAGGGAGAGAGAGAGAAAAACATCCATGATGAGAAAGAATCATTGACTGGCTGTCTCCTGCACACCCCCTACTGGGGATGTGCCCGCAAACCCGGGACCCTTTAGTCCTCAGGCCAATGCTCTATCCACTGAGCAAAACCAGCCAAGGCAAAAGAAATATTTTAGATTAAAAGACACAAATTGGTTGAAAGTGAAAGGATAGAAAACTATAGAACCAAGAGAGTTTACCTGGCTGGTGTTGCTCAGTGGTTGAGCATCAACCCAGGAACCAAGAGGCCACGGGTCTGATTCCTGGTCAGGGCATGTGGCCGATGCTCTATCCACTGAGCAAAACCAGCTAAGGCAAAAGAAATATTTTAGATTAAAAGACACAAATTGGTTGAAAGTGAAAGGATAGAAAACTATAGAACCAAGAGAGTTTACCTGGCTGGTGTTGCTCAGTGTTGAATGCAAACTGTAATAGAAAAATAAAATAATTTTCAAAAGAAAGCTTGAGTGGCCATGCAATTGTTAGACAAAGTAGACTTTAAGATACAATCGTTTCTATAACACTTTTTTTCTTAGAAATAAATTCTAGAGAGAAACATAGCAAGGCATTCTGGCATTGTTAAAGGGTTAGTAAAATTGTGGCAGGATTAAAAATTCTATTACTACTACTTTATTGGAAGCACTGTGAGCCTATTTTGGGGTCAAAACTAAGTTCATGCCTCAATGCTAGAATATCCTAGCACATCAAACTGTGCTGAAGAGGTAAAGGTATGTGGTTTTTATGGAGATTCCTGCCCTAATGTTCAGTGTACATAATTGTATGAAATTCCTTTGTGGGAGGTATGTCAGTTTACACTGAAATTATACATGTTGATTTAGCATTTAAATGCTTAAGCAAATATAAAAGGAAACAGTGTACAAAATTATGATTTTCTTTTCATTTTAATTCTAAATTTAAGGATCACAAAGAGTCATAAAATGGCGGGAAGGGGAATTTTATGTTTTTATATAACTAAATACAAAATTCTCACTCCTCCAAAAACTAAACCAACCACACCAGACCAATCAAATAAATATACTCAAAACAAAGTGAGTATATTCATTACTACAATAATGATTTCTCACCAGGTGTAAGTGTACTATTTTACTCTAAACTTGTTTTTGGGAGCCATCTGCTGGTAAATTGATGAGTTGTCTGTGATTTTTTTTCCCCCCCAATGGATGTATAATCAGGTTGTCAGATAATTTACAGAGTGCTTAGTTAAATTTGAGTTTCAGACAAATAACAAATGATTTTTTTAGCCTAAGTATGTCAGCAGAGTACTTGCTCCATATGCCAATGCTTCCTTGTTTTAAATTTACATTTAGGCTCTTTCAAGAGACTCAGAAAAGGTTTCCTTGAAATCCAGAGAGCATGACTGTTGAAGAATATGTTCATTGCTATATTCACATGGTCCAGCATGAAGTATTTGTCTTCCTCTGTTCTAGCTTATACCTGACTCCTCGTTATCTCTTAACTGAGCTCTTCTTCCTTGACCATATTTCTTCCCCGCTGCTACACTTAAAGTCTCATATATAAGGAATCTAGGTCAATTATAACTGTAAATGAAAAATCAAAAGAAATTTCATTGTATTCTCCATAGTACCTTAGTTACAGATTCTGCTTATTTTTAATAACATAAAAGGGATATGCATTAATATTTTATTTTTGACCTTTACGTTTTTTTAATTTGTTTTGCATTATATTCAGATATATTTGAAGTATATTCACATGGTATTAACTTTTTAAAAAATACAAAAGGATATTCAATGGAAAGTCTCCCACTCCTATCTTTTAGGCACCCAGAAGTTTCTTGGTGCAAAGGCAACCAATATACTCTATGTGATATTTAGTCATCTTAAGGGACATTATTTTCAAATGAAAGAATAAGTAGTGTTGTCTCTCGGTTTCTTTTTTAAGTGCAATAAAGGATAATAAAAGACATTTCTTTCCTCATAGCTCTGGTTTTTAATTTAATGGCTTAATTTTATTATGCCTGAAGAGCAAGTATGAAGAAAATATACTCTTAAATCTTGGTTGTATCTGAAGGATTGTCTACAATTGTAAAATCTAATTAATGAAAAACCTTCGTATTAAATTATCACAAGATGGAGATATTGCTCCATGAAAGTGGCAGTTAGAAGGGTAAGAAAAAAAATCATCTTGTCTCCTTTTGGACATTTGCTGTCTATATTTTTCTCCCTGTCTTCAGTCATTCAAGGTAGTAAGAAGCGTTTGAGGGGCCTGTGATAAAATCCCAGCTTTCTCTCCTTCTGCCTTTAATTCTGAATAACATTAACCTCTAGGAGCCCTAAGATCATCTATAAATAATTTACTTGAAAATGGCAGGAGAAGGGAAGAAAAAATGGCGGAGGCTTAGACGGACGTGTTGGTGCTTTGTCCCAGACCAGATAAGGGCGAGCAGCTGAAACGGGTAACATACAGCCCGAACAAGCAGAGGAGATTCAGCTGAGAGACAGTCTGCAGCCAGGAAAGACAGAGAACTCCTAGAAAATGGGGATGGTTAGAGATTGAGGCTGAAACCTCCCCCTGGGCGCCAGCTCAGCCGCGAGAC